>NW_023276807.1:17741114-18041114 GCF_003668045.3 Cricetulus griseus | reverse complement strand
TTTTAATTTTAAGTTAAACATAATTTGTGATTATTGGAAATTATTTAGCAATGAGTAATCACCTAAATGACCAACTCCAATTTAAACCTATTCAGAATTGATAATTCATTTGTAAATAAATCTATTGGCATCTCTAGGCAATTTGAAGCACATATTTTACCATGCTGCACACAGTGAAGTAACACTTTTCTAAACATATAATTTTAATGTAAAATTATACCTAGTGAACAGATATTTAAGACAGATATTATAATACAATGAATGTATTCAAAGGAGGAACACTGCTTATGCAAGGAACAATAGCAATTATAGAACAAGATGAATTGATTTTGTTTGCATGATCATTGTATACACATTAATTAACCTGGAGCTGGTCAGTCAAGAAGAGTAACAGAGTAGAAAAAGAATTTCACGTAAAGGTAGTGAGGAATTACAGCAATTACAGTGGAGGAGAAGCATTAGGAGCAAAACTTTGGTAAACAGGACCCTATGAAAGACAGTCAGCCCAGCTGAAGGACAGTGATGCTAAGAAGCAAAGAAAAAAAAGATGGCCACAAAGAGGGCACAGCAAACACTTTAGATATTAGACTGATGACATGACAATGAAATGGAAAGTGGATGTATTCACTGGATTGTATAGAGTACTAGTATTGCTTTTGTTTACAACTTCCAATGGTGAAAAGAAAAGGAATAGAAGTTGGGGTTAGAGAAAATAGTGTTGTAGAGATAGTGTGAACAGAGTCCATTGAAACAGCAACTCTAGGAAGGTCCAGAAAAGAGTAATAGGACCTTGGATTAAATGGGGCATGGATGGTTGGTTAGATGGCTCAGTGGCACTAGGCACTTGCCAACTTGAATTCACTCCCTTGGGCCCTTCAGTTTCAAGGGAAGAGTTCACTTCTGCTTGTTGTTCTCTGACCTCCACATTCATATGCCATTACCTACAAAATAAATATCATATTTTTCATAAAAATATGTCATGGAGATAAGGTCTATATCTGACACAAGAGGTAGTTTAAATAAAGGTAGTATGACACCACTAGGTAGTTTAATGGAATTGTTTATCTTCCATGCACTTTAATTTTCCAGCAGTGATAAGAGGTGATTCACTCTAAGAAATCACCTAGCTTAGTATAATTATTAGAAGTCTGCTACACATAGCTCATATAAATGTCACTATAAAATACTAGCTGGTTTCATTACAATCTTTAAAACATGTTCATCTGTAAACTGTACTTTCATTAACACATTTTAAAATAATATTTTATTTTATAATTATATATAATCACTGTATATATAATTTTGCCTTCATATATGTATGTATACTAAATGCATACCGATGACCCGGGAGCTACAGGAGGTTATGAGCCACCATCTGGGATCTAAGAATTAAACCTCTGTCTTCTGTAAATAAAACACTTGCATCAAATTGCTGAGCTGTTTCTTTAGTTCTTTATTCACTAATTTCAAAGATTCTATTATGTACATCAAGTTATTGTGTATATTTTCTGGTAATTCACCTTGAATAGGATAAGATTTACACCTAATGCTTCTTCACAGAAAGATGTTATTGGCTAGACTTTGGATATTAAAGCTCCACTGAAATCTTCTTAATTGGAAAATGGAGACTTGCTATTATTATGGCAAATTCATAGGTTCATGTATTTCTACATAAGTTTGCATGCTAGGGAAAATTTTATTTATTTCAAAATAGAAGGTAGAGTGACTATGGCCTTGGCTAGATGCCAGTGCTTGGACACAAACAGCTTCAAGTCTGTGTCGGCTTAGAGGTTCATCAAGTAACCTTGCCCCTCTGCTTCTCCTCTAGCTTGTACATCTAGTGAAAGAACCCTAGAGGCTAGCAGAATAAGTGGCTTTATATTTTTGTTGAGTTGTGATGGCTATTAAAAGGGCAATCCAAGTATCTTGTTTCTGTTTGTACATCATGATATGGCCCCAAGTAATTTCTTTTTAAATTAATTGTTGCCAGAAGTCTTGTGCCAGAACATCTTTTATTTATAAGCACCTCTGATATTGCTGCCTCAGGAGGGGGATTTATTAGAAATGGATCCAGCAAGGTGTCTCTTTGAGGTGTTTGACAGTATTTGATATCTTTCTTGAAATTCTATACTCATTGCTTTATATTTTGAAAAATGCCATCGATGAGATGGGGATCTTAATAATGATACAGGAATTTAATTTTTTTCATTAATTAATATTACGGAAGAACTGAGGCCATAAATTCAGTTTAAGGTAAAAGATGAGTTTATATCTCTGATGTGGTTCATTAGCTTATGCATTTATAAAGAGGAAGACGAGTAGCATTCTATGTTTATGTATTTTTACTTATTTATTTAGAATTATTTATATGTGAATAACGTACCTGTGCTCCACATCATTTCCTTGACCCAAGAGGCATAGTTTTGATATAAAATTCCATTTTTGTCAGGTGTTGGTGGTTCATGCCTTTAATCCCAGCACTTGGGAGGCATAGGCAGGCTGGCCTCGAACTCACAGAGTGAGTGCCAGGATAGGCTCCAAAGCTACACAGAGAAACCCTGTCTCAAAAAACCAAAAAAAAAAAAAAAATCCATTATCCTGACCTGGGCTGTTATTTAATTTTAGTACTTCTAAAGGATAGATTTAATAGGTGACTACTTCATAGAAAATATTTGAAATTTAAACAAGGTGAGGGCTCCATAGCTCATAGGTTAGAGCACTGGTCTTGTAAATAAGTTAACAAATACAGTAATGTGTAAATATATTTGGTACATAAAAAACACAACAAAAATATTGGGCGAACTTACTATGAAATTTAGTACGTTCCATCAATATTTTTATTTAACAATATTTATTTTTTAACAATTCTTTATGGGTTTCTCCTCATGCATCCCAACCACATCCATCTCCCCATCCCTCTACATCTGCTTTATGCTCCAGCACCCTCCCACTGCAAACAAAATAATGTAAAATCGTACAAGAGGTCATGATAAATCACTCTAACCAAATATGGTTATGGTCAGCACCTAAACTAGCCTGTTAGTTTATAAAACATAAGTCTTATTTAATATTAAAATCAATGTAATATTTTAAATTCATATTTTAGTTCTAAATTAATTAAAATTCATTTATAACAGAGTATATAGTGCATTTTGCTTTAAATATTTATACTTTTGTTGATATCATAGGTGAGCAGCAATATAAATTTCAGGTCTCCTGTATTCATGCACTATTGTTACAGAAATATACACATAATGACCTAGATATTAGTTCTTTCATTGTAATAGAGTGTGAGGAGCCGCACTCACATTCGCCATTACAAGATGGCGCTGACATCCGCTGCCGGATCAAGTAAACAACGTTGGTATGCATGTGCCCAGTGCTTTTCCACTGCCTAGCCCCGCCTATTCCATGGCGTCATATAGGGTGACGAGTCATCCACCTATCCCAGCTGTACATGCATCGCTCAGAGTTTGTGAGCCTTTATTAGGGGACGGGATTCTTGGCTCTGGGTCTGAGCTCTGAAAGCTTATGCTCTCTCTCTCTCAAGATGCATAAAAGCTTTACTGCAGAAGGATCCAAGTGTCCTGTGTCGTTCTTGCCAGCAAGACAATCGCGCGGGACAATAGAGTTATTAAAATCTTTTGAACTTATTCATTTGATTCCTTATACATTGAAGATTAATCCCAAGTGATTTCCATTCAGTAATAAATAGGATAATATCACACTCTAAGGTTGCTTATTGGCCTCTCTTCTGGTTTGTACCAGAGCACGTTTGTCCTTGACTCCAATATGCTATCCATGTACTTCTACTGACATTCCTGCAGAGTAACAGAAGAAATCTGGTTTTCTTGCATGTGATATCTAGTTTAAAAAAAGTTTGATTGATTGACATATCTGTGTCTGTGAACATGTGTGTAACTGTATCTATATGTGTTCATTGTGCTCTTTGTTGTTTTTGTGTTCTTTTTTCTCTTTAAGTTTGTTTTTGTTTCATTTTATTATTTTTCTTTTTCCTTTTTGAAGATGCCAACTTGTTTGTTAATGAAGGAGTTCAGGAAAGGGTATGGATTTTGTTGGGTAAGGAGTTAGGGAGCCTCTAGGAAGAGTTGGAGAGTAGTCTTAATCAGAATATTTTATATTTAAAATCTATTTTCAATAAAAAGTAAAAAAAAAAGTAAAGGGGCCTTTTACATGAAAAATAAATAAATGAAATATAACAAAAATAAGAAATATTACAAAAAAATATAAACTCTAATTCCATGCTGAATTGTACTCAATAGTTATCTGGCAGAAGACTAAAGCCTTCTAAGCAAGAACCAAACTTGTCTTTGGATTTCTTTTCATGAAGCATCAGAGCAGAATATAAATCAAAACCATAATATATAAAGAAAAGACGTGCAGGGTTAAAAAAAATACCCAGACAAAACATTTTGAGTCAAAACCCTTCCCAAAATACCACTGAGTTTGTTTTTTGTATGCCATCTACTGCTGCATATGGGGACTGTACTTAAGTGTGGTTCATATATCCAGTTGGACTCCACTGGTGCAAACTAATATTTCCTCTGTAAGCAGTTATCAACTGGAGATAGCTTGTAGTTACTGAAATTACCTACTCCTTCGTGTGTGTGTGTGTGTGTGTGTGTGTGTGTGTGTGTGTGTGTGTGTGTGTGATAATTTATATTTCTAATGACACATGAAAGAAAAAATACCTGCAGTATGGGCTAACAATAAAAGGATCTCAATATTTGAGGAAGGTAGTTTGTCTGTTTGTTTTTTCCATTTGGTTTTTCTCATACTCAAACTGAATGATCAAAGTTATCCAACTTGATTTATATTCCCGTGTAATTATTTTGCTACTTTAGGAATATTTCTCGAATGAGACATACCTTGGTGTCAATGGCTTACCTAACATGTAGAAGGCCTGAGTTCAATCCCCAGAAACCCTCAAAACCAACGCAGTAGGAAATAGCCGAAAGTAAAAACATCTCAGAGAGTCCTGTCTTCACAATTTCTTATTTTTAAAAACAATTCAGCAGAACTGTGAGATATGTACTGAGCTTAGTTTATTACAATAAATAAAAACATGTGGGACAATGACTATATTAAGTGGCTTCAATATGGGATCTATATTACTAATAATGCTATGTATCTGTTAACGTGTGAATCTCAGATATTCACACAATGTATGTTAAAAGAAAAATACTAAAAAAGAAAATAAATACAAAGGGGCATGAAGATATTCAAAGTCTTCATGGCTTGTGTTTTATATTTAAGTTGATGAGATGATGAAAAACTGAATATTCATCAATATTTCAGAGTTCTTAATAGCATGTATTCCTTTTCTGTCACTAATTTGTTGCAAGAATTCATTCTGTAGAAGGTGTATGGCCCAAATCAGCATCTATGCTTGCCTAGTAGTATACGCTATATTGTATCACACACTGACAGCTAAAATAATAACAAATATGAAATACAGGTATTTTTATTATATTCTCCTTCATATGTTTTAAATTATCATAAATTAAATAATGTATAAAATATGTTAAGTTCTGCAATGTCACTGATATTTTAATCATAAGAAAAATTTTAAAAAATTATAATTGTTATATCCTTACTCCAAATTGTGAATACACTCTGCTATTATGTTTTCCTAGGAGGGTAGATTTTATGTTTTTCTGAAATTTAAGTATTCAGTGCTGAACTGGTGCTAATTTCTAGAAGTTGTACAAGTAACACCATTCAATAGCAAAAGGAAAACTTCAGTGTAGACTGTTTTCCCATAACTTACAATCTTTCTGCCTTTTCTTCTGTGTGTACTACATGTCAACTTTCCATTCCCTTGGTTTTACATTGGTTCTTCAATTTACTTTGAACGCTCTAGTGTCTCCTCATCACATTGAGGGGATTTCTAATGATTCCTCTTGTCTGATTTCAGAAACCTATATCCCAGAAAGAGTTTAAGATATTTCATGTGTTGCTAACATTTCTAAACTTCTAAACATTCTAAATTTCTAAACATTGCTTGAAATATTTTATGACTCTCTACATAGCAGGACCCATTGAACTCTACAGCAGATTTCTGCTTAGTTTTCTACTTCACTCTGATAGTAAGAACATTGAAACTATGTGTTTAAAATATGTGCATATTCCAGCCACAATACCTATTGCATGCAACTGTAAAATAAGAGTCTGCAAAGAAAAGTTGATCCATTCCACTTTTGGAAGTTAAAATTACTTCCAAAATAAACAATAAACAGACATGAGCAGGAAGTTGCACTTGTGTTGACCATGAGATCTTTTGAAAATGCTCTTCTTTGTTTTTTTCTTACTCTAGGAAAAAATGGTTCCTTTCACATGTGAATCTTGGAATTTAACTTATGTGATAAAGTGTTTCCTCCATTAAATACAAGTGAAGAGTTAAGTACTGAACTAGTTATTCAGAGGAAAAATTGGCCTGGATAGCAACAGTAAAGCAACGTGTTGTTTCTTTCTTGACATTCCAGTAAAACCCTGTAATTTTGAGGAGAAAAGCAGAAGAAGATTTTTTTTTAAATCTTCACATTAATTTAACAGTCAATATTTTAACTATTAATGTTTCACATTGTGAGTTACAACTAAAACCATAAGTGAGCCAACATTGAAATTAAGACATATTTATAATTAATAGCTTCACATCACCTTTTTATCATATTTATAAATATGAATATTTTACACATTTACTATTATCATAAAATTGTAACTGAGCACTTAAAAAATAACTCTTTTTTTTTGGAGAAATTTGCCCCTCTGAAAATTCTAAAATTAATAATAAAGCTTGTTTGGGGAAGCAGCTAGCTTTCTTCAGATTCCTTGTGTTGGCTGCATGCTTTACTTTTGGAATCCTCCACAGAGCTCCTAGCAACCATTTCTTTCTCTCCCTGTGAGAACAAAAAGCAAAGTATTACCATACTTGGTCATGCCTTTCTATTTCTATGCTGAGTATAATAACAGCATTCTTACCAGAAAGTGGGCTAAAATGAATCTACCTGAATAAAATATCCAACTGATGAAAGGAATTATTTCACAGGGAACTTCCATGAAAATTTTGACACGTCATTAGAGGATTGACTGAAAGAATTTGCTGAAATAATAATAGAGTGTAAGGGAAAACAGCGTTTCTTCACTGTCAGTTTTGTATGGACATATGCTCCTTACTAGGATTGTAGAGATGATTTGTTTTATAGAGGCCATGCTGTGATTCCTATTGAAATAACAATTACACAGATTATTTTAATAGAATTGTTGTTTAAGCATCCTAATTTGAATTATTTCAGTTATTTCTGGAACACTGAAAGTGGATATGGTTTATTTTTTTCTTAAAGTAAAAATACTAATCACTTGAATCTGAAGACTTGTTACTTTGTGAAGCATACGTCTTTTAAAATGCCTGGTCATTTATTATGTCACATAACTCCTCTCTATATCAAGGTACCACACTGAAGAAAGCAAACCCAGTATACTCCTCAAGAATTCCACAGCAGGAGTGAGGCCTTCCCTGTCATTTCAACTCCTTCATTGTAAAATTGGAAGTTCTGATGCTTTTGTGTCATTTGAAGGTAAACAAAAGTGCAATTAGTATTTATTGTATAATCCCCAACTTAAAACATCTTAAAATCCATGTAATTATTTATATAATTCATAAATTATATGGTGTTGTGTTATTTACATTTTTCACATGCCCTAAAATTCTTATCACTAGTTAGAGACTTATAAAATTCGGGGATCTGCACATTTCCAGGTGCTAAACTGGTCATTTGGATTTGCCTATTTTTAGTAAAACACACAGGGACCATTACTTTCTGCTATCATTCTAATCTACCTGCAGTAGTTTAAAGGACTCTATATAAACAGCCCATGCATCTTTGCATGCTTTTTCTAATAATGCACATCACTTCTTTTAATATCCTGGAAGCTTTCCTCATGCCTTTATTCATATTCTGTGTGTTTTCTCACATTCCACCAATACTTTCATTTCACACAGAAGAAAACATTCCCAGCAATTCATGGACATTAGTAGGCAACTTGGCCCTTACATCGCTGGTGCTTTCTTCTCACTGGTGACTGTAGTGCCTCTTGCATGCAAGTCCATCTACCTGCTTATTGGACCTTGGTTATTGCTCTGCACCACTCAAAGACTTGACTTCTGAACGTACAGTCTCAGTTGCTCTTATTTCCCTGCTGCCTAATCAGACATCCGTTCTGGGGAGAAACATTCTCTGTCAATCAATTGATACTTTATATTGTTGTTCTTCATAAAATGCAAAAGAGACTCCTAAACCTGAGTTTCAAGAATTCTGATTTAGATATGAATCATGGGGGACTCTTGGTAAAGTGAGATTATCACTGGAGAATGATTCTAATTGACATCCATTAAAATACTGACTGCACTGTTTCAAGGAATTTTCTGGACAAGAGGTAATTAAAATGCTGGTTTCAACTCTCATTATTTGTGTTTCCTCTTAAAGTATATAAGTTCATTCCCACTATCCAATGAAATAAATATCTTCATTGTTATCTATTGTTAACTATTGCTTTGTCTAATTGTTATCTGACTCACTCTAATATTTCTAATTTTTCATCTAATAACTCATGAGTCTTGTTTGATACATTGCATAATTTGGAACAGCAACTTTATTTCCCTACTCTGTACTTGGTTGTTCTGTCTTCTTCACTTGTCATATTAGTATGTTTAGAAATATTCGTCCTTTCCATCTTCAATTTTGACATTGAGTCTAAGCATATTACTGTAGTCAAAATCCATAAAATACCTCCTTACTTGCATTTATCTTAGATATCTGAACATGTCTAAATTTTCTTCTAAATTTCCATTCATTTTGTTTTATGACCTCAGAGGGATAAATTCTTATTTCTCCCTCGCCCACATTAACCTAAAAAGCATATTGAATTATAATTTACCTTTCAACTTCTCTTAAATTCATCACCAAGTCTAGCAAAGTACATCTCAAAATATATTTGAGGTAGTATATCAGAAGCTGATTTCAGTTATACTTCCTCGGGTTATTCATCCCTGTGTGAAGGAGTAAAATATAAATATATCACTGGGATTTTTTAATACCATGGCACTTGGATGATTTAATTCACCAGTATGTCCTATAGCCTCACAAGCAAACCCCGGAAGTCTCTGAGTTCATTTTTTAAAAATCTTTCGTGATTCAAGTTTTTCAGATGATAAGTATTTCTGGATTATCAGAGTTGCCTTTTCTGGGACATTATCATGACATCCATAGCTTGTACACTGCAACGTGAGTTTTTCATTCTTTATTAAATGCTGAATTCCAGGTGTATCTTTCATTACTTCTATCATATTTGTTTCCTTGATGTCCATTGTTAAGCCCCAAAACTTTATGTTGAGTAATGAATTTTCTCATCTGCTGTATTAATCAGTAGACTCAAGGGGTGTCTTTCATCTTTTCTATAATATCTGTTCCTCATCACTTGCCAATGTTTTCCATGGGTCCCAAGTTTTGGACCCTAGGGAATGTGTCTGCATCCAGGATTTACTTTTTAACCAACTTCTCATTCTGTTAGCTGTAAAACATAACAAGTTGATATCTCCTTATAATCCTCACCTTTTCTCCATTATCCTGCTACATCAGAGCAGGTTATTTATCAGTCATGTGTCTACTAAATGGGATGTTTTCATTTTTCAGGCTAATTCTTTCTAGGACAAAAGCAGAGTCTCAGATTTATTATTTACTACTTTAAAACAAAGACCATGCAACTGTCATCACAACTTTAACATCCTATTGCATACATGTTACTTTCAGGAATTGCAATGCGCTTTCTATTTCAGCAGCTATTTTAAAACTGTGGTGGATCCTCTTTATAAGGGAAGCATGTTATTTCGCAACATGTCTGCCACCCCAGATCACCCTGGAGGATACTCCATTTAAGGACAACAAGCCTTCAATTAAAAAAACTTATCACCAATCCCAGTAGCATGAAACCATGATTATTGCAATGAAGTGTCTCATAGCACAGAAGTAAAGGTAGTTCTATCAGAATTGCCATAAGCAATGCTCTTCCAACACACTTTAACCTCATTTGTATGTATGAGCATCCACTGCAGGGGCTGTGCAAACACTCCCACTCAGTTTAACCTTGATTCTGCTGTTTCATCTTAAGGTGTGCTAAAAAAAGATAGGTGGAATAATTAGTTCCTTAATGAGATAGCATACTTTTCATTCACATATTCTCCACCCCCAGCTTGGTGGCTTACCAGACTATAGCCATGACACTACAAACTTATTCATTTCAGTCAGAGAAATTTGAATTATTCTTTTCTTATCTTTATCACTTCTAAGCAGGGGTTCCTTAGCACTTTGAGTTTTTCCAACATTTGGGGTTTAGTTAAGCTTTTTCCTAAAATCTTCTTTCCTGGCATTTGATTGGTTATCTAACTTGTCTGAACACCTAACAACAAAAGTGATATGCCTTTTCTTTCTTTTTCTCTAATAAGTAGCTTCTAAGATTAGCAACTTGCCTGTCCTGGGGATTTTACTTTAAATTCTAATAAAACTGTTTTTGAGCTTTCCTTTGTGCTCATTCTTAAATTATTTTGATGAGAATGAGAATCTGCAAATGTAGCCCTGATTTCACTCATGACATCTGTCAAAAGAAAGCCAAGATTTTAGTCACAAAGTTGTAGATGGATTACTTAAGGAAATACAGAGATACAAAAACAGCTTCATCTCCAAAAAGCCATTTCCAATATGGATGACCACAGAGAAATATCAGTCTAGGAGCTCCTAGTTCTTTCAATTTGTTTTCCGTGTCATCATCTTTCTTCCCAGCAAATGATGCTGCTTATGTAATTTGGGGAGGTGCTTGTAATTCATGTGACTTTTAGTTTCAGAAGTTTCCTGATCCTTGGAAGCTTTGTCTATTTCCTGGACATCATGAGACTTTCTTTTATCTCAAGGACAGACTGTTTCAATTCAGAGGAAATAAATAAATGGCAGCAAATTTCAGGCACCATGTTGAATATTTGATGAACTCTACTGTTTCTGATACTGGTTTTAAAGACAAGCCAGCTTTTCACTGCATAGGTGGCTGCCAGCCAATTGTGTGGTACACAACATTTCACTATTTAGTGCATGTATCCTCTGGTAATTCTGAGTTTATATTACTATTGCATGCTATTCTTCACACACTTTTTAAAAACCATAAGTGTTTCTTTTGAATTTCATGTAACTATGATGAAACTATGACATTACATATTCAATGTGAGGTCATCAATCACACAAAATATGTGTTTCTTCTTCGTTTAACTTATTTATGTGAAACCACTTAACTTCTTAAGTTACAATTTTGTTTTCATGTAATATGGCATACTATTTAACTAAAGTGAACTAACTTCTCATTATATAATTTTTATATTTAAAAATATCTTTAGAAGCTAGTAATGGCAGAAGAGATGTCAGATCTGGCCCCAAGAGCCATAAAATGAAAATATAGATAAGAATTAGTCAACAAAAGACAGTTGTGAATGAAATATATTAAGGGACAAAGAAGATAAACATGAGACTTGGAAACTGAATATATGGAACAAAATAACAATTTCTAGATTATGCAAAGTATACAAATCTGTAAGGATAGCACACATCATAAAAAGAATTTCAATGTACCTGACATACTAGGACAAAATGACAAATAACAATACATCTATTAAAATAGATAAGATTAAAAACTGACAACTGCAAATGCTGGTAAGAACAAGGGAAAAAATGATTCTCATATTGCTGCAGGGAATTTGAAATTGTACATGAAATCCGGAAAAACTATTTCAGTTTCTATAAAACTAAACATTTGCTTACCATGTGGCACAGTAATCTTCCTCTTGGAAGTTTATTCCAGATGCATAAAAATTTACTTCCACACTAAAACCTGTACATGAATATTCATGATAACGTTGTTTGTTTCTTAGGCAAATTGAATGGTTTAAATATTTCTCAGTTTGGGAGGCTGAGAAATCCATTATCAAGATGCTGAAAACATATTGTCTAATGTGGTTTACTGTGGCTTTCACATGGCTGGACTCCCAGGGTACCCTCACACAGTAGAAAGCAAAGGTTGGGAGAATATTCATTACACTACTCTTATAGATGATGTCTTCACCCTCAGGCCCCAATTATTTCTCAAAAGCTCCAAATCCGAATAACATTCGAAGAGAGGAAGACTTCAACAGAATTTGAGCAGACAATGACAGCACTTTATCTTCCATGCCTCATGTCATTTAAAATTTTTGTTGTTAAATTTGCAAATAACTTGAGTATTTCAAAAATACCCATCTGTTTACATATTTGTTCTTTCAGGAGTGGGGAAAATGTGTGTTAGGGTTACACATTTTTTGGACACATTTGAACTTGCTTTCTGGAAAAACTCATTTGTTGATAACCTCTGTATCCATGACCAAATTAGACAAGTAATGTTTTGAACACAAATGTGAGAGTAGGTATCTTCCTCAAATTTAAATTGTGGGGGAGTCACTATTTATCATATGCTTAATATGACCATATAATCGTATTTCATGAAGAAGAAATAATAAAGTCTAAGCCTAGGATAGCCACTAAATATTAATAGCATCTGGACAATTACTTCATCACATAGTAGATATATTTTCAGATATTTTTCAACCAATTTCAATTAGGTACACTACAGTAACAATAAAAAGAAAACACATGGGTTAAATGACAAGCTTTGTTGTATTTGTCCATCTAATATTTTATATATATTTTTATTTAATTTTTACAAAATTATAATTTCATATGATTATAATTTCTCCCTCTACCCCCTCACCCCCCTCTCCCTAAGCTCCCACCAGCTGCCTCTCCCCTCCTCCCCCTTCCGCTCCGCATGGAGGGCAGGGCTCTCCACTGGGGCTCCCAAAATTCCACAACATCAACCTGGGCCAGGCCTAGGCCCTTCCCTATGTGTCCAGGCCTAGAAACCATCCCTTCACATAGGATGGGCTCTCAAGGTCCCTTCTTACACCAGGGAAAAATACTGATCCACTACTACCAGAGGCCCCATAGGGTGCCGAGGCCTCCTCGTTGACATCCACTTTCAGACGTCTGGATCAGTCCCATGATGGCCTCCCAGAGAGCGGTCTGGGGTCTATGTGCTCCCCCTTGTTCAGGTCAGCTGTTTCTGTGGGATTCACCAGCCTGGTCCCCACACCCTTGATCTTCATTTCTCCCTCTTTGCAACAGGGTTCCACAGTTCAGTTCAGTGTATATCTGTGGGTGTCTGCCTTTGCTTCCATTAGCCACTGGATAATGCTCTAGGATGGCATATAAAGTAGTCATCAGTCTCATTATAGGGAAAGGGCATTTAGGGTAGCCTCTCTGCCACTGCCCAGATTGTCAGTTGGTGTCATTCTGGTAGATGACTGGAAATCTCCCTAGTGCCAGATCTCTCCTCAGACCTATCATGGATCCCTCTGTTATGATATCTCTCATTCTGCTCTCCTCTATTATTCCCCCAACTCAACATTTATGCTCTTCCAGGTCCTCCTCTTCTTCTCCTCTCATTCTGCCAGCTCACTCTCCCCTACCCTCATGTTCCCAATTAGCTTAGGAGAACCTGGCCCATCCCATTGCCTGGGAGCAAGCATTTTTCTCTTACAGTCCTTATTGTGTCCTAGTTCTTTTGGTGAAGAGGATTTTAGGCTGGTAATACTTTGTTTTATGTTGAAAATTCATATATGAGTGTATGCATACCATGTTTGTCTTTTTGTGACAGGATTATCTCACTCAGGATTGTTTCTTCTAGTTCCATACATTTGCTTGCAAATTTCAAGATTCTGTTGCTTTTTCCTGCTGAGTAGTACCCCATTGTGTAAATGTACTACATTGTCTCTATCCATTCTTCAGTTGAGGAGCATCTAGATTGCTTCCAGGTTCTGGCTATTCCAAACAACACTGCTATGAATGTGGTTAAAAATATGTACTTGTATTTTAAACATGCATTATTTAAGAGAGGAATTGCTGGATCTTGAGGTAGACTGATTCCCATTTTCCTGAAAAAACACCATACTGATTTCCAGAGTGGTCTTACAAGTTTGCACTCCCACCAGCAATGGAGGAGTGTTTTCTTTTTTCTCCACATCCTTTGCAGCATAGATTGTCATTGGTGTTTTTGATTTTAACCATTCTGGCCGGTGTAAGATGGTATCTCAGAGTGGTTTTGAGTTGTGTTTCTCTGATGGCTAAGGATTTTGAGCACATTCTTAAATGACTTTCAGCCATTGTAGATTCTTCTGTTGAGTATTCTCTCTTTAGTTCTGAACACCACTTTTTAATTTCATTGATTGGTGTTTTGGTGGCTAGCTTATTGAGTTCATTTTATATTTTGGAAATCATCCCACTGTCAGTTGTGGGATTGCTGAACATCTTTTCCCATTCAGTGGGCTGCCATTTTGTCTTAATGACTGTGTCCTTTGTCTTACAGAAGCTTCTAAGTTTCAGGAGGTCCCATTTATTAATTGTTGATCTCAATGTCTATGCTACTAGGGTTATGTTCTGGAAGCAGTCTCCTGTACCAATACGTTCAAGGGTACCTCCCTCTTTCTCTTCTAGAACTTTCACTGTGGCTGGATATATGTTGAGATCTTTGATCCATTGGACTTAAGTTTTGTGCATGGTGACAGATATGTATTTATCTTCAGTCATCTGCATGTCTGCATCCTGTAGTGCCAGCACCATTTGTTGAAGATATATATATATATATTATATAATATATATATATGATAGCATATATATATATGTATATATATACCATCTTTGTCGAAAGTTATGTGTTCATAGGTGTATCGGTTAACATCAGGATTTTCAATTCTATTCCATTGGTCTATCTGTCTAATTTTGTGCCAATACCAAGCTGTTTTCAGGACTATGGCTCTATAATAGATTTTGAAGTCAGGGATAGTGATGCCTCCAGAGGTTCCTTTATTGTACTGGGTTGTTTTGGAGATCCTGGTTTTTTATTTTTCCATATAAAGTTGAGTATTGTTCGTTCATGATCTGTGAAGAACTGTGTTGGCATTTTTATGGAGATTGTGTTGAATTGATAGATTGCTTTTGGCAAGATTTCCGTTTTTACTATGTTGATTCTACAGTCATCAGGGAAATGCAAATCAAAACAACTTTGAGACACCATCTTACTCCTGTCAGAATGGCTAAAATCAAAAATACCAATGACAGATTATGCTGGACAGGATGCGGAGAAAAAGGAACACTCCTCCACTGCTGGTGGGAGTGCCAACTTGTACAGACACTGTGGAAATCAATATGGAGACTCCTCAAGAAAATGGGAATGAGTCTACCACAAGATCCAGCAATTCCACTCCTAGGCATATACCCCAAAGAAGCACATTCATATAACAAGGACATCTCTTCAACCATGTTCATAGCAGCATTATTTGTAATAGCCAGAAACTGGAAGCAGCCTAGATGCCCCTCAACTGAAGAATGGGTAGAGAAATTGTGGTACATTTACACAATGGAGTAGTACTCAGCAGAAAAAAAAAAAAAAACAATGGAATCTTGAAATTTGCAGGAAAATGGAGTGAGGTAACCCAATCACAAAAAGACAAACATGATATGCACTCACTCATATGTAGACCTGCTTTATGATACACAGTAGTGACCAAGCTTTATCAGAGCTGTTTTTAATGATGTTGCTCAGAATGTTTTCCTTCCAGATGATGACTGAGAAACTAATTTAAAAAAAATGGTGCCAAGTACCACAAGAGTAACAGAACTGTGCTGTCTTCTGGGATTTTGTTTTTTTTGTTTGTTTGTTTTTGTTTGTTTTTTGTTTTGTTTTAAATGGAGTGTGCTGGATGTCTCTACAATTTTGTTCAAAGGTCTACAGAACCTGGAAAAGCTATTGCTGCTATTGATGCATAACGTATTGCCATTATTGATATATATATATATATATATATATATATATATATGCAAAAAAGGCCTTTTCAGCATCTAGTGAGATGATTATGTGGTTTTTCTTTTTCAGTTTGCTTATATGTTGGATTACATCAATGGATTTTCGTATTTTGAACCATCCTTGTATCCCTGGGATGAAGCCTACTTGATCATGGTGGATGATTTTTCTGATGTGTTCTTGGATTTTATTAGCCAATATTTTGTTGAGTATTTTTGCTTTGATATTGCTGACTGTCTCCTTTGCCTTACAGAAGCTTCTCAGTTTCAGGAGGTCCCATTTATCAATTGATGACCTCAGTGCCTGTCCCTTTGTATTTGGGGCATAGTTGTTCAGGATTGAGATTTCATCTTGATGGACTTTTCCTGTGATGAGTATGAAATGTCCTTCTTCATCTCTTTTGATTGATTTTAGTTTAAAGTCTAATTTGTTAGATATTAGGATTGCTACACTTGTTTCTTGGGTCCATTTGATTAGAAAATCTTTTCCTAACTCTTTATTCTGAGGTAAGGCCTGTCTCTGAATTTGAGCTGTGTTTCTGGTATACAGCAGAAGGATGTATTCTGTCTTCATATCCATTTTGTTAATCTATACCTTTTTATGGGCAGGTTAAGACCATTGAATTTGAGACATATTAATATTCATTGATTGTTGGTTCTTGTTTGTTTTGGATTTATTGTTGTTGGTGTCTTTGTGTGTGGATTTTGCCCTTCTGTTTCTTTTCTTGTTTGGTAAAGTTGGATTATCTATTACCTATGATTTTGTGAATGTAGCTATCTTCGTTGGATTGGAGTTTTCCTTCTAGGACTTTCTGTAGTGCTGGATTTGAGGGTATGTATTGTTTTAATCTGGATTTGTCATGGAATATCTTGTTTTCTGCATCTATAGTGATTAAAAACGTTGCTGGGTATAGTAGTCTGGGTGGGCATTCATGTTCCCTTAGTGTTTGTAGGCCATCTATCCAGGACCTCCTGGCTTTAAAAGTTTCCTTTGAGAAGTCAGGAGTGATTCTGACAGGTCTGCCTTTATATGTTACTTGACCTTATTCCTTTGCTGATCTTGATATTTTCTCTTTATTCTGTAATTTTGGTGTTTTGATTATTATATGGCAAGGGGAGTTCTTTTTGTGGTCCAGTCTATTTGGTGTTCTGTAAGCTTCTTGTGCTTTCATAGGCATATCCTTCTATAGGTTAGGGAAGTTTTCTTCTATGATTTTGTTGAATACATTTTCTGTACCTTTGAGCTGTATTTCTTCACCTTCTTCTATACCTATTATTCTTAGATTCAGACATTTCATGGTGTCCAATATTTCCTGGATACTTTGTGTTAGAGATTTGTTTGACTTGAGATTTTCTTTGGTCGAATTTTTTTTTGTTTTTCCTTTTATTTCTTTAGAGATTTTCTTGTTTCTTCTTTAAGGATCTTGAACATCTTCATAAAGTAGTTTTTAGGTCTGTCTCTTCTTATTCCTCTGTGTTGTGCTTTTCAGATCTTACTGGTGTGGATTCCCTAGATTCTGCTGGTGTCATATTGGTCTTTCTGTTGAGTGTGTTCTTATTCTGCCTTCTTCCCATCGCTCCTTGCATTGGGTGCAGGTGGGGTCTCTCTATCTCCTCTTGTAACCCAGTAGTGTGTGTGGGCCAAGACTTCAATGTCTGCAGCTTTGGATCATTTTGCCTTTCCTGGTAGTCTCCTCACTCAGGAGAGGTTAGGATGGCAGAGGGGGAAGGAATAGTGAGATATTTTCAGTCTAAGGGAGGTTCTCCCTCTCTGGGCTGGTCCACTCTATACAGGTGGGTCCACTCTATGCAGGCAGGGCCACTCTATGCAAGCACTGACACAGGAGATCCTGGGGTGATGCAGACCTTCGGAAGGAGTAGGTCTCAGGAGAGGTCAGGGCACCTGAGGGGGATGGAAGAGTGAGATATTTCCAGACTCACGGAGGTCCTTCCTATCTGGACAGGTATACTCTATGCAGGTGCAGGCCCAGAGAGATCCTGGGCTGATGGGGACCTTGGGCATGAGTAGGGCTCAGGAGAGGTCAAGGTGGCAGAGGGGAAAAGCAGAGGGGAAATTATTTTCATATGTTTTAGTGTGAAGAGAGTAATATTAAGAATTGAGAAATTATATGAGCTAGAAAATGCCACATAAATAATAAGGTGAATAAACATTTGAATTGTGATTCATGTTTTAAATTTTAAAACCTAAAATTGATTTATACAATTTTAAGTGACCTCTCTAGTGGTTTTATAACATTACATTTTTGACTTTTAATTTTATTTTTTAAATTTTACTTTATCTATATTTTTATTCATTTTGTATTCATTTAACATACCAACCATTGGTTGTCCTTCCTCTTCTCCTGTGCCTGCTGCAACATCTCTCCTACCCAGATCCACTCCTCTCCTGTCTCTATTCAGATTCAGTAATACCTCCAATGGGAATCAACAAAGAATGGCATATCAAATTGAGGAAAGAACAAGCTCCTTTCCCTTAAGCAGCAATTCTGAACAAGGCACCCCACCACAGGGAATAAGTTCCAAAGAGCCAAATTATGCATCAGGGAAAGGTCCTCGTCCTAAAGCTAGAGGACCAAGCTGCACAACTATCACTCAGATGCAGAGAGCCTAGGTTAGTCACATGCCAGCTCCCTAGCTATCCATTCAGAGTCCATGAGTTCCCACAAGCTCATTGTCCTTTAATTTTTTATATTGGAAGTACATAAACGTATTTTGATATGAATTTCAAAATGCTTCTATGTAGTCAAACAGACAATACATATTAACTCATTGCAATAAGTGAAAAAATGTTCCTGGGAATTCTGTTAACATGCATGGAAACAGTGCCCATGGGAAGACTTGTCATTTTATAGTAAAAATTAATAATCTGTACTTATGACAGATTTCCAGTTTATAAAAGATAATTGTTGCATATTTTTATGTTTTTATTTTTTTAAATAAAAAAGAACAGTTAAGCTGGAGGTTGAGTAAGTTGTCAAATGTTATGAACACAATTAACTAACAGAGGAGTCAAGAGAGAAACTTGTGTATTCTGCAGAATCCTATAATGACTTCATTTGCTTTTAACCACAACATATGCTTACCATATTGGTTCTATACTAAAGGTAGAAGATGTAAAGATAATTGGATAGTGAGTATTTTTGAGTATTCACAACTGAGGATAAAACACTATGTTGTTCTATGTTATATGACGAATATAAAAAAAGAAACACAATAATGGAAAAATTGATTTAGTTTCTGCAAACAATTTATCCAATGGAAACACATAACTTTGTAAATCCTCATCATTTCAGGTTTACTCACTAATTCACACAGTGAAATCTCAACATTGAAATGTGCATTTAATAGAATTTATTCTTAAATATTTTCACATAACCTCACATGATAATACCAAATGTTCATGGGCACATTTGACTTTTATGTAGCTATAATATGATATCAAAACTCTATAGAGTAGCATAATGCCTTCCACCATGCTACAGTCTATCAACCAGAACTCAGTGCCAGGTGTACTGCTTACTGGTTTGCTTTGTCATGACATTCTCAGCCTACATTCTTATAGAACCCAGTACCACAAGCCTAGGGATGCCACTGCCCCCAATGAAATGTGCCCCACTAACTCAGTCAGCAATCAAGAAAATGTACCATAGAGGTGTGTAAAGACCAATTTTATGTGAGTGTTTTTTCAATGAAGTTTCCTTCTCAAATAGATTCCTTCTTCTCAAATATATCTTTAGCTGTGACAAGTTGCCATAAAACTAGAATCACAACCTGGCACTTTAATGTACTGTAGAACCACCCGCCCAGGAGGGGTACCACCCATAGTAATCTGAGTCCTCCAGTATCAATCATTAATTGAGGAAACACCCTACAACTTGCCTACAGGCCATAGTGATGGATGCATTTACTCAACTGAGTTGACCTCTTTATAGACAGTCCTATCTTCTGTTGAGTTGACAAAATACTAACCTGTACAACTTATTAAGAGCAGGCTTTTATTTAAGACTTTTGATAAATGAGAATATAGCTGTCCTTACAATGATACATATGTCACTGTAGTAATCACAGTGTGTGTGTGTGTGTGTGTGTGTGTGTGTGTGTGTGTGTGTGTGTGTGTAATATTCATCTTATTATGTCATGAGCCATATGTATATAATTTGAAATTTGACAAAAATATTTTAAATAAATAACTAAAAAGATAAATCATATAAATAAATTTATTTTTGATGGAAAACAAAAGAAATACATTGGAGGGTTTCTCTGTTTCCAAACTAACTTTGCAACTATATCTATCTGGGAAGGGTGCTATTGTGTTCAACGAGAAAAATGGACCAGAACAAAAGAATTGAGAGTCCCATATTTACGATTGGTTGGACTTCAGTTACAATAAAAGGAAAAAAGTGGAAATATTTAAATTTTTATATCAATCCTTAGAAAAGTAAATTACAAATCATTAACTTGTACTATGAAGAAACATAATTTGTTTGAAAGATATGTTATGTTCCATTATCTGAGAAGTCACTGAAATCTTGTGTTTCTGATTGTTGTTGAAAAGAAATTTAGCAAAATATGACTGATGTTTATATTTGCCAACCTTCCAGATGTGTCAGAACACTATGTGAAACAAGCACCAAAGAGTGTCCATTAACAGCATGCTTGAAGGAAGCAGCTTTGTAAAAAGAGCACTCATGAATATGCGTTTAACAGTACACGAGATTGTTAATTTACCCTTAATAAGATGTATTAAAATTCCAGATATTATTATTATTTCTTTTTTAGTTTATTAGACAGGGTTTCTATGTGTAGCCTGTTGGTTCTGGAAGTCACTCTGCAGATAGACCAGGCTGGCCTTGAACTATCAAAGGTGTGCATCTGCCTCTCAACTACTGAAATTAAAGGTGTATGCCATCATTGTCTGGCAATTAATCTGGTATAAATTTAAATTCAAAAATATTAGAAAATCTATCTTATTCAACAACTTTTCCAGTTTACAGACAATCAACTTTTTTTGTTTGTTTGTTTTGATGTACTCTATTTCCCCCTTTTATTGAAAACAGATTCTTTACTCATACTATATATATTCTGATTAGTTTCCCTCCCTCTACTCCCAGTTCCCCCACCTCCCTCCTCATACAGATCCATCCCTTTCTATCTCTAATTAGAAGAAAATAGACTTCTAAGGGATAACAACAAAACATAACAGAAGAAAATGTAGTAAGATAAAACAAAAGTCATCACATTGAAGTTGGACAATGAAAACCAACAAAAGGAAATGAGACCAAGAAAACACACAAGAATCTGAGATCACTGGTTCACACACAGGAGTCCTACAAAGTACTAGACTGAAAGCCATAATGTAACCAAAGAAGAGGTGGAACAGACCCAGGACTGGCCCCATGTCACTGATTCAAGTTCCTATGAAATTTGTTCAGTTTATTTAGAGGGTATTGTTTCCCTCGTGTCCATCATGGCCCCTGGCTTTTTATCATCTTTCTACCTCCTCTTTTGGCCTTGGGTATCTGTATATGTTCCCATATCTTGCAAGAAGACACTTCTCTGATAATAGATTAATAAAGCACTGATCTATGATTGGAGCAAAATGCACTGATCAATGAGTATAGAAAAATATTATTATGAGTTATTACATCAACTTTTCAATTATTTATAATTTATTTAAGACCAGTAGGATTTGGTTTTACCGTATGTCTCTTGCCTCTGTGCCATCAGATCTCTAGTTCATGGTCATACAGTCAGTGTTGTATATTGGTTTGACCTCATGGATTGAGCATTAGGTCAAACCAGACATTGGTTGGTTACTTCCACAAGATTTGTACCATTATTTCCCTATAATATATTGGTATATTGCAAACAGGACATTATAGTAAATCAAAGTATATTTTATTTGTTTTTGTTTTGCTAGAAAATATATATGTTTTTCACCCATATTTTTATTTTTTTATTAGAAAGAAAATTATTTACATGTCAATCCCACATCCCTCTCCCTACCATACTACCCTGCCCCCCAAATAACACTCTACCTATCCCATACCCTTTATGCTGCCCAGAGAGGGTGAGGCCTTCCATAGGGGGGGTCTTCAATGTCTGTCATATTCTTTGGAATAAGGCCTTTTGTCTAGACTCAGGGGGTATCCCTCCATGTGGGATTGGCTCCCAAAGTACATTCCTATGCTAGGGATAAGTACTGATCCACTACAAGAGGCCCCATAGATTTACAAGCTCTCCTCAATAACACCCACATTCAGGGGGTATGGATCAGTCCCATGCTGGTTTCCCAGCTATCAGTCTGGGGACCAAGAACTTTCAGGTCAGCTGATTCTGTGGGTTTCACCAGCCTGGTATGAACCCCTTTGCTCATCAGTCCTCCTCTGCAACTGGGTCTAAGTTCACCTCAAGGTTTAGCTGTGGGTGTCTGCCTCTACTTCCACCAGCTGCTGGATGAAGGCTGTACTATGGCATATGAATTAGACATCAATCTCATTATCAGGAGAGGACATTTAGGTAGTCTCTCTTCTGTTGCTTAGATTGTTAGTTAGTGTCCTCTTTGTAGCTCTCCAGACATTTCCCTAGTGCTTGATTTCTCTGTAAACCTATAATGTCTCCCTCTATTATATTATCTCTATTCTTGCTCTTATCTGTTCTTCCCCAACTCAACCTCCCTGGCCCATCATGTCTTCCTCACCACTTTTTTTTCCCTTTCTCATTCTCTTAGTTCCCTCTCCCCTCCCCCCATTCTCCCAATTTGCTCAGGAGATCTTGTCCCTTTCCCCTTCTCTGGGGGACTTGTATGTCTCTCTTAGGGTCCTCCTTGTTTACCAGCCTCTCTGACAGCCTGGTCTACAGGCTGGCGATCCTTTACTTTATGTCTAAAATGCACATATGAGTGACTGCATACCATGCCTGTATTTTTGTGACTGGGTTAGGTTTCTTTGGTACAGGAAAGTACTCTGAATGCTACTTAAAGAGTTTCAATATTAAAACACCTCTCCTATCTGTGTTCTCCTTTGGGAAAATGTATTGCTATATTGTTTAAAAAGAATTTTGTGTTTAATTTTTTTCTATCTAAAGATATTGAAGTTGTTGTTACATTTTTAGCTTAGTATTTTAATCTCAGAAAAAATAACAATTAAAAAAGGCCAAGATTTTAAAACTTATAATTAAGACAATTCCAGCCAAACAAAAAGTTGTTGCTATTCCATCCCGCATTGCCCTTCTTCTACCCCCTAGAAATTATAATAAACTATTTTACCAGCCAGAAAGAGAGAATTAAGGAAAGAATTTGTTAATGACACTCTGTCCTAGTGTCTTTTCATTATAGCATCATTCATATTCATTACTAAGTTTGTAATATTTTTTTCATTTCTATAAATTTACAGAATTTTGACAATAGCACTTATTCAAATAGAAATTAATTTTCTGGAAAGGCATCTATTCTGTTAATAAAACTTTTAGTAAGGTGCAATCATCTGCATAATCATGAATATGACTTCTCCATATAGCCAAGGCTTCTTTAAAACATGGTGGCTATGTTCTAAGTCAACATCCTAATTTATCTAAGTGGATTCCCTATGGTCTTTCCCTGGGCCTTATGGTTCTATGGAATCACATCTTCCATTCTTATAAACTTAATTTCCAAGGAGACTAAACATAATCTCCTAGTCTCCAATCTAAGAGCTCTGGTTTCTCACAGTAAGCAGGTATGTGAATGAACATATGGTTTTGACAATGTGGAGCAATGAAACTTCCACATCCATGTCAAATAACCATTTGCTCATACACTTGACCACATTTCCAGGTAAGAATTCATTCACTCTCCTTTAAATACTGCCAACAGAGACACCTGATCTTGGGACTCTTTTCCCCCTATTGAGTTGCCTTGTTCACCCTTGATATGAGGACTTTTGCATTGTTTCTTTCTTGTTTTATTGTGTCTGTTTGTTGTCTCTGAAATCAGCTCCGCTCTTAAGGGAAATGGAGGGTTGTGCATCTAGGGGAGAAAGGAGGCAGGGGAGTGCTGGGAGGAATGAAGGAATGGAAACCTGTGATTTGTATGTATTGTACGACAGAACAAATCTACTTTTAAATAAAATAAATGAAAATTTACTACTTGATTATTGGTCCTTGAAGCCTAAATTTTGTATGTAATCTTAGTGTCCCAAATGGACTGAAAAATATTAAAAGATAGAAAATGCTAGCCAGACAAATAAAGTGTTTATGAAATAAAACAAATAAATATAAATAAATACTGCCAACATTTGTGAACAATGTTTTCTCTAGATTGCCATGTGCATCTGTCTACCAATATTTACATGAAAGCTAACCAAAAAATGAAACACCTCATGAGTCATCTCCTTGGAATAATGTAACATGAATTGAATTATAGAAAGATTATTAAGGTAGGCATAGATATTTTCCTAAACTCACTTCAATATAAAAAAAATGATTTATACAGCACTCAGGAGGCAGAGACAGGTGGATCTCTGAGAGTTCAAATCAAGCCTGGTCTATAGAGTGAGTGCAAGGATAGACTCCAAAGCAACACAGAGAAACCCTGTCTCAAATAACCAAAAATAAAAAATAAAAAAAACATGATTTACATATATATAAAATGATATTTCACTTTTTATCTTCTAATTTATGGAAACCAAAAATACTTTTGTCTTTAAACTCTTTTGCCATTGTCTAATCTAAATGTTGCACTACTAATTTAAATTTAATAATTGTGAAATTTTAAACACAATTTAGCCACATAGTTGTAAAACAAACCTATGGTCTAGTAAATACAACACATATATCTCATTCATCTCAATGGTAATGAAAGAGTGTTTATTCTGGAATAGAAGATGTGTGACCCTAACCTGAGAACATACATTTACATGAACCCAAATAACATGTTCTAATGTGAAAACTGTTTCATGAAGCTTTTATATTTGCACAACAAATCAAGTAAAAACGCCAGATTTACTTATTCCAGCTAATGGAGAAGTCATTAACGACACTAGTCACAGTGTTAGATTTCTGGTTGGTGGAAGGTAATGACCTGTTGACACATTCCACCTTTTCCCTGATAGTCATAAGAATGCTAAGGCAAACACAGATAGACAATAAATGATGAGTAAGGCGACTAAAATTGCACAAGATAGTGTGCTCTAGATCTGTAACACTACAACTCTCCATGGATACAAAATTCAATTAATAAGTTTTATAGAATCTTTACCACAGTAGCAACACAATAGTTTGAAAATAATTCTTATATTCCAAGAGACTAGAATTTTTGCTGGACCTCACAAAGTTAATAATGTTACGTGAAGTCACTTATTACTGAATATTGCCAGCCTATTGTGTACTCAAACTGTGTGCTTAATCTGACTTGAAGAGAAAAATATAATCATCAACCTTACTTGTTTTGGGTTTCTTCTGTAATTAATGTTTGCAACCTAAGCTAATGCATAGCTGCAGTCTTATATTATCCACAAGACAGACTTCAGGCAGGCATGGATTCAGACCCATTCAACAGATTCACGAAGGGCAGGAGACACAGGCAGCATGAAATAGAGAATTCAAATTTGAAATTGCTCTTTGTTAAGCAACTCCAAGAAGTGCTTTTGATTTCTTTGTAATGTAATCACAAATGTGTTCTTGGTAAGTAGAACCTAATCACTGATGTGTTATTATCTATGTATTATAACAAATACTACATTTTTTCTGTGACACTCAATTCATACTATTGTTATATATATTTAGGATAAGTGAAAGTATCTGAAAGCTTAGAAAGAAATTGAATTGTAAATATCTATATTTTTATTTATATTAAATAAATACTCCTACGATAATATTTTGAGTGTAGAATAATCACTGCTTCCTGTAATCCATGGCTGTCAGCCCATGGAATTTAGCTAGAGACTAGGCTCTAGCTAAATAGAAATTTGCTGAAGCTTTATCATTTGTAAATGACAGAAGTGATCTAAATATGTGGGCATAGAATTTTAGTTCATCTTGAATAGCTTTATAGACATTTTCTCACACCATTAGGAAAGACAATTTGTACTCTCAAAAGTTGCTTGACTTTATCTGGCTCTTCCAATCAGCTCTGTTGGGAATTATTAAGGGCAGTAAGTAGCCTCCAGATTTTAGGCTAAAAGCAGCAAATTATAATGTGGGTAGACACAGCCATTAAATACAGCAAAATGGAATTTGGGAACATGCATATCTGCTATATTCAGACAATGCACAGGAGTTCTGAAAGGTCATTTGGCCCTAATTCCAAATACAAGCAACATGTATTGGGAATGTGACTTTTAAAAGAATGATGGCAACCCCACCATCACATAAAGGGGGGAAGGTCCAATGCATTCATTGGTGCCTGTGAATGTGCTTTACATGCAAGCAACTCACCAAATAGTTGTTATTTTGTTTCAAAAGAGGTGGTTATTTACTTAAAGTTTTTGGTTATGTGAGTCACAACACAAGTGTATGTTTAAATCTTCTTGGCCTACCGATAAACTTTAAAAGATATTGTACTAGATAAATATTAATGATATAGTTAAATATTGTTCTTGAAATAGATATTAATATAGATTATACAGATAAATATATAAGGATGGATAACCACACTTTCATATTTATTTGTTTTTAATGTAATTATTGGCCCTTATTATTAACATTATTCTGGCTATCTAGGAGATAGTTTGGGAGGATTTTGTATATATTGTTTAGTTTAGTTTTGTTTGGTTTTTTGACACAGGATTTCTCTGTATAACATCTTTGGTTGTCCTGGAACTCACTCTGTATTTAATGATAGCCTCAAACTCACAATGATCAACCTGCCTCTGCCTCCAACATGCTGGGGGAGTGAAGGCATGCATCACTACCACTCACACAGCAGAGAGTTTTAATATACAAATGGCCAAGAGAAATGTCACCATTCATCAACTTAGCACTGTTGTTGATTAATGGCTTTCATGCTAAAATATCAGAATTTGATCTGAGTTGGTCTCATAATGTTTTCTAGCTGGTGTAGGTTTTGCAGATGCTCAAGTATAAATAGATTTTAGGAAGGATGAAATATGTCTTGTATGTAGGTTACTTGTAAATTCTTTGAAAATAAAACTTGGAAAATTGCTGTGAACTACTTTGTGTATTACAAAACACCCCTGTCTTTATGAATTTTGAACACATTTGGCTATATCAAACTCAATCGAAAACACTGTCCCTCCTGTGGTTAAATTAGACTCCCAGTTAATAGAGTGTAAAATATAGAAAGTGACAGAAGAATGAAAACAAAGCTGCTCCAACAAGGCAGAAATAACACAATCTAATTTGAATAATAAGTGAAAACCAAAGATTCAATATTCAATAAGGCTGGGATGGAGACTGGGGACATGAATTCAGAATTTTCAGCCCCTGCATTTCTCTCTCCAAAGTTACCAGTGACAATGAAATGTGGTGTGGAAATCATGACAGACAATTATGAAAAATATTTCCATAGAATAAAAACAAAATTAGTGAACATAAGATGAAATAATAAAAAAATCATGATCTAATTACTTAGATTTATACTGTCATTGACTTAGAAAATATGTGTTTTCCTGCATTAGTCATGGTGAAACTTTAACTGAAGCTGCTTTCTCTGTACTTTTGTAGGCATCAGGCAGATTGAAACAAAATGCTGATTAACTGAAATATATGAGGGATGTCTCATTTGGTGTTGTTGACATTTCAACTAATACTCTGAAAACAAAATAGTTTGTATTTTCAGAAAATTAAAATATTCTGACTAAATGTGTAATTTTCAAATAAATGAGCAGTGACTTTATCAGGAAGGATTTTTTTTCCTAAAACACAATAGCTCAGCAAAGTTTAATTAAAAGACTGAAATGAAAGAAATGGTTAAGGGAAGCCAACATGGATTAGACATTTTGGGCTTATGAAACAATCTAGAATTTGCCATGGGGGAAACTCAGAAGGAAATGACTAGGATCCAAGGAGGGAATTACATTTGCAGTGTAAAATACTTGAACAAAAAGTAGAAATACATCCAAACTTCTACAGCTCCTGTTAACTATAACATGACATTGAGGACGTGAGGAGACAGATATATTCCCGCTGTATGCCTATGTGCTCATCACCTTGTGATCTGCTCCTGCATAGTATTATTAAGATCTCAGAAAACCACTTGTTGAAATCTTGAAATTCACTGAAGGGGAGAGCAGAAAAAAGGATACAGCATCTGAGCATCTGAAAAAATACCAGGTTCTCCAAATCAAAGTTTGAGTGATTAAGTTCATCAACTATAAGTTATGAAATTATAGAGGATTATAGTTAAGGGTAAAGAGGATAGAGATTCTTCAGAAGGTGTTGAAACAGGAGCAGATGCTCCTAGAGACCAAGGATGACGATTTTACTGTCTTTTGTAATCTTGAGAAACAGCCTGGAAATCAGAGTCCGGAATGTGCTTCCTGTTCCTAGCTGCTGTAAAACTTTTTATGAGTTGTAGGACAGTATGTTCTTCCTCAAAATATGTATCTAAAGCTAGTAGGAGGAAAGTGAGAATTGATCTTTGTAATTGGCAATTGTAGGTAATGGTTTCCTTGAAAGGAGCAGCTTAACAAAATAGTGAGGAAAATTGATTAGGAATGGTATATGAGTAAGGGAAAGGAAGAATGGGCTGTTTCTATGAAGAGCTTCAACAATAAAGACCAATGGACTGAAAATTGAAAGAAAGTCACAACAGTTTCTCTAAATAGTAGTAAAGATGATGCAGTGACATTGGCTTGCATAAATCAGCAGTTGTAAAATGCATTGTTATAGGAGAAAAATGAAAATATTTACAGTAGTGTATTTGACATTAATCAGTAAATATCTCGTCACATACTGTTGTCACTATATCCTTCAAAGGAAATAGAAAGTCAAATGAGATAAAGATTGAAATAGGATGTATATGTGTGTGAAGGAATGGTAGTACTACAATATCACAGACATACTCATAAGCATCTTGTTAAATGAGTAGACATGAGTTTTATTTAAGTTCAGTCCATAAGTGAATGTATGACTATCACATATAGTGTCATAACTCACGTAGTAATCTGAAGTAGTCTGGGTATTTGCTTCCATTGGAGTTTGGCCTTGAGAAGAATAAAGAAGAAAATGATTGGGGATAGAGAGTTAAGGGTAAATATAAGAAATGGCCATAGGCTTAGATCCTGAACTTTATTTCCAGTAAGCAGGAAAACTAGATGATAAAGAAGAGAGATGCTAAATAGTCAATAAAATCAAAGACCTATAGAATTAATGAATTGTGAAGAAAAAAATAATAGTAAGAGAAAATGGAAATAAAATGAGGCTATAGATGGAATAGGAGATATTTTAAATTGAAGTAGCATAAACTGAGAATAACTAGAGAATACTGCCAGCCATGTGCAATGTTAACATAGAAGTGACATACAAATGTTAAATTGAGAGGATTATTCAAACCTTTTGTTGAAGTACTATTACCTTCTGATAAACTAATATTGTGATTCAATCAATTCTCAAGTATTAGCATATGAGAGAGACTTAGATTCAAATATCAAGATGAAACAAATCCAAATCATTCTATACATAGACAATCCCATTCAGGTATAGAAAAGGAGATGAATCTCCTTACTTAGGGTTATATTTCAGGCCATTAGTCTCAGTGAATCCACAGAGAAAATATTATTTGATCTCATTTATATGTGAAATCCAAAAACAAAATGTGTTCAAAGAAAGAAAAATACAAGTTTCCTTTCTAAGGTCATAGGTTCTGGGGAAATAATGTACACCCCATGGGAACTGCTGAATCAATCTTTTGTTACAAGATGTGCACATTTCAGTTATTCTCACCATATACTCAATAATGACTATGCCAAGTGACAAATGTGTTTACAAAGTTGTAGTCATTCTTCTACAAAACATACCTATAAAAATCACCAGCATGTTAAGTTTCTGTGAATTGTGTCACTTTTATCTCAGTAGAAGTGGGAAAAAATAGTCAAATAAGACTGATCTTTTAAAGCTATGAGGTGAACCACCTGGTATAAATGAAAATGAATTTTTATCAAGTTTGCCTATCATCACAATGAGGAGAAAGCAGGTACAGCATAGATTATCATAACATCTTAAAATAAGTTGTTTAAGGATGAAAAGTATGGTGATGCCATCTTATGAAAATATCTCTTGTGTTCTAAAAGACTACAACTTTTGCTGTACCTAGCTGCTAAGATTAATAATATCTCTTGAAGTAACATAAGACATAATATTGTTATCCTTTTCTTTGCTCAAACTGTTTAACCTCTCTTTAGAGTACAATGTAAAAATCAGCCTTAGTAGAGAAGGAGGAATGATGACAAAGGGGTCAAGACTAGGCTGGTGAAACCCACAGAAACAGATGACCTGAACAAGGGGGAGCTCTTGGGGCCCAGACTCATCACTGGGAAACCAGCATGGAACTGATTCAGAACACATGAATGTGGGTGTCAGTGTGGAGGCCTGGGAAATCCATGGGGCCTCTTGTAGTAGATCAGTACTTATCCGTAGCATAGGAATGGATTTGGGGAGCTCATTTCCTATAGAGCTATACTCCCTCTGCCTAGATACACGGGGAAGGGCCTAGGCCCTATCCCAAAGGATATGACAGACTTTGAAAACCCTCTATGCTCCCTGGGTAGCCGAAATGGTTTGGGATAGGTAGGGTGTTAGTGGGTGGCACGGGAGGAGGGTAGGGATGGGCAACTGGGATTGACATATGAAACAGTATTATTTCTAATTTAAATAAAAAGTGTAGAAAAAGAACAAAAAAAAGAAAATTAAAATAAATCAACCTTAGTTACCTTGGATATATCATATACTCTACTTTTACAACCTATACAAATGCATACCTGTAATCTCTGTAATCTTCAAGTGTGTACTCTTCTATGCCATGGAAGCAGATATATACATTCAAAGCAACTATTTAAAATCTGCCATGAAATTTGAAAGTTGTCATTTATTGAACTTGATTGGCAAACAATGATGTTGTCTGGGTCAGTTGGAGCCAGTGACTTAATCCCTTTCTTTCTTTCTTTCTTTCTTTTTCTGAGACAGGGTTTCTCTGTGGCTTTGGAGGCTGTCCTGGAACTAGCTCTTGTAGACCAGGCTGGTCTCGAACTCACAGAAATCTACCTGCCTTTAACTCAAGTCAGTCACATCATTCCAATATGCTTGTGCCAAGTTTCACCATGCCATCCATAGATAGAGCTAATGTTTTCAGTTTGTATCACACATATAACTTGTAAATACAGGTTATGCATGCACTATGACGTGGTTGTACACCACTATAATTGCAGAAATTCATGTGTTGAAAGAAATACTTCCTTATACCATAATAAATCTCTATTTTTACCTTTTCAAAAAATAGAAAAGAGCTTTGATGAAGCATTTATCATAGTTATGCTTTTACATTTCATTCAGTAATCTTTGTGAGCTAATTATTTTAAAAACCAGCAACTCTTATTCTCTTTGTATGAATTAAGAAAATCACACTTAATGAGATTATCTTTACATTTTGAGTAAGTGATACTATATTTCAAAATGTAAAAAGTGATGAAAGTTTAATGCAGTCCTTTGACCTGAGAATTCTGTTCATAACTTAAATAATAAATGAACATATCTGGATCATTACTGAAATTTACCTACAAATAGTTTGAGCTACTGTTAATTCAACTTTAATGAATTGTGAGACAGTTACTCATGACAGATAGCATCTCGTAATCTGGCTTTCTATGTGGGACATAGTGAGAACATATGACTCTGTAAGTATAGTGTTTCATAGATGGATCAAGTTCCTTATATAAGATACAACAGAAGAGTTAGTTTTATAGATACATGTTGAGTCAGCTATTTTGCTTGTTTCTGGAACAATAAAGTCAACATGAGAAACTTAAGTAAGGGGGTTTCTTCTGGCTCATAGTTAATCTGTGGTCCATCATGTTAGGGAAGGCATAGTTGCTAGAGCACACAGCATCTACTCATACCACTAGCTCAGTCAGAAAGCACAAAGAAATACATATTGTTCCTCAGTTTTCTTTCTCCATTTTATTCAGTCCAGTGCACCAGCCTTTGACAGGGTCAACCCTCATTTAAGGTAGGTCTCCCCACTTCTATTAGTTCAGTCTAGATATTCCTTCACTGACATGAATGGGATGTCACTTCGTGGTGATCCTATGTGTATCAAGTTGATAAGTAAATAATCACCCCATGCAAGTAAAATTTGACTAAATCAACTTTAAGACATATATGAGGTACTTTAGCCCTATAATACTTGGTAAAATCTCCTTCCTGTGTTCTATTTATTGTGTTTGTCAGGAACACATTCTCCAGTATGAATATAATATTTTCTTTGCTATATTTTTTTTTCTAATTGAAACCCAAGGAAAATTTTCTTTATGTCTCTTTGGTTGTCATTCTATTTTTTTGGTACCAGCTATTTATACAAAGGAAGACTTTCCTTTGACTCTCAATTTTCCATCCTCTTCCTCAGAACCCACTCACCACAAAACTTCTATTTACCATTCTTCATCTCCTTCTGTTTCTCCTTATAACAACTTTCCAGGCATTTTCTCTTCTTTGTGATCCTGGCTGTGAGGGTTTGTAGAAGAATGACCATAGGCTCATATGTTTGAACACTAGTCCTCTGGTGATGGAACTGTTTTGGAAGAGTTGTGGGGTAAGGTATTTGGGAAAGAGGTTTGCCAATGGGGGTGGGCTTTGAGCCTTTAAAATCTCACCATTCCCACTATGTTCTCTCTGGCTCCTGCTTCAGTGTCAAGTAGTGAGTTTCTAGCAGTTCCTGCCACCATTCCTTTGCTCAGGTCTCTTAGACTTTCAACTTCTAAAATCATAAGCTCAATTAAATGCCTCCCTTTATAATCTGCTTTGGTCATGGTGTTTGATCTCAGAGATAGAATGCATGCAAGATGTTACATAAGTCCACCAAACTTACTTTGCATCCAGCTCGATGCCCTGAAAACCAATCCACTTTACTTCTTTGCATTTTGTGACAATTATTTTAACAATTTTTCCCTCTTTTCTCATTTCAGTTTCTCTTTGATGGTCATTTGTACTATTGTAACCAGTAACTGGATGTCCTGAAATACTTTAATTTTAAGATTTCAGATTAAGTGCCCAAGCCCTTAACCAGGCCTTGCTTTGACAATTCTGTAGCCATGACAGGCTGCATAAACGACCCAGCAGAATGTATGCCCCTGACTCAGCAGTGTGTGATGTACTTCTGAGCTTGCCCAACCCTGTCCTTTTACTGAAAAGACACACACACACACACACACACACACACACACACACACACACACACACACACACGATATCCCCAATATGTTAAAGAAGTAATCAGAGGATAGCCAGTAGTCCCTGGAAGTGCTTTGCTGATAAGGATGAAATACTGTAACCACAGCAACAACCACCAAATGTGGCAATTTTCCTGATGGTGTAGTTAACTAATAAAATTAAGGCAGGTACCCAGCCCCAGCCTGGATGTGTATCAGTTCTGAAACTGTTACTATGTAACTTGTAGACCTCCAGAGCTGCCTCTTCCCCTGCCAATAAATGCCCTGCTCCTGGAGTCTCTCCCGCTCCACTACTGCTTCAGACAGATGAGATACTCAAGTTCAAACTCCCAATTAAAGTCTCTTTGCTTTTGCATCAGATCAGGTCTCTTGGTCATCCTTTGGTGGTCCAGACTCTGGGCACAATTCAGCCATGATTTCACTATTCAAATATTTCTTTCTGACCTTAATATAGAGCTAACATTTTTGTACTGTCTTAATTTTATTGCTACATTGAGAAACCATGACCGAAGAGCAAGTTGGGAAGGATAGGGTTTATTGGGCTGACACATCAGCATTGCTGTTCATCATTGAAGGAAGTCAGAACAGGAACTCAAACAGGTCAGGATCCTGGATTCAGGAGCTGATGCAGAAGCCATAGAGAGGTACTGCTTACAGGTTTGCTTCCTATGGCTTGCTCATTTCACTTATTTATAGAGTCCATCATCAATAGCCCAGGGATGGCACTACCCACCATGGGCTGCTCCTCACCCTCCTGTTCATCACTAAATGAGACAACACTTTACAGCTGAATCTCATTGGGTCATTACTCAACTGAACACCTACTCTGATGACTCTAACTTGTTTCAACTTGATGCACAAAGTCAGTCTATACACATACCTCAACACTTCTGTTGAAAGGAAAGGTCTTCAACTAATTCACAGGCTTATTGCAAAGGAATACAATAGGTACATGACAGAGTCGAAATTGATACAAGTGACTGTGCATTTGGGGCTCCTTCTTTAATAAGAGGAAACCAGAATAGACAAAAGTGAAATGTAGCAGTTTATTTGAAACAAAGTACAACATACATAATAGAAGAGTGGTTTTGGACTCTTTGGAATGTATAGAGTGAAGGAAGTTCTGAAATTAAATACTGAAAGCCTTATGGGTATAGGGAGAATTCAACAGCAGAGACAGGACAGAGGCTGGTCTCCAAACTTAGGACACAACTAGGAATCTGTAGCTTCAACTTTCTTGACAAATTTTCCTCTTGTTCATTATATAAAATAATTGGCCTCCTTGATTATACTAGCTGCTGTTGAAGTCGAATAGCTAAAATGATTTTGCTTATAAATTTTCTGACAGTCAACTAAAGAAATGCACATAAAATTTATTGCCTTCCAAGTGCCACTGAATTTCTATAAGGGACTCCAAGAGAGTAACCAGAGAAGAGTGAACCCCTTCCTACTTTCAGAATGAGGAAATGAATGAATGGATGGTTACAACAAAGTTTCATGTTTTGGCCAAAATACCAATGATGCTCAATATATTAATATTAGAATCTGAAGAAAGAGTGAAACATGTGAAGAACAATAACTACCCAAGTGCAATACTTCATAAGAAAGCACTGGTTCCGTACATTAAAGAACATGTCAGGTCTGAGGAGGAGTTGGTAGCCATCTGTCAGGTAACCCTAAATAAAGGATACCTGAAAAACATAGACTGATGATAAAAAAATTTAGAGTGTATCAACATGGAATGCAACAAAAATAGCCAACTGACAAAAAGAATTTAAATAGAATGTCATGAAATCGTTAGAGTGTGCAAGTTAAGACACCTCAGTTTTATTTGTACTTTCTGTGGATTTTGACAGAAGGAATAATTTCCTAAGAACTTGTATCTGAGTACTGGAGTTGGATAACGACATAGATGCTAATGTGCATAGGAAAAAGGCAAAAAACTTAATATATACATACAGGATTTTGAGGTAGATTAATTCCCACTTTCCTGAGAAAACACTATACTGATTTCCAAAGTTGCTGTACAAATTTGCACTCTCAATAGCAATGGAGGAATGTTCCCATTACTCTACATCCTCTCCAGCATAAGCTTTCGTTAGTGTTTTTGATCTTAGCCATTCTGACAGGTGGAAGACCTTATCTCAGAGTTGTTTTGATTTGCACTTCCCTGATGGCTAGGGGACCTTGAGCAATTCCTTAAGTGCTTTATGTCCATTTGAGATTCCTCTGTTGAGAATTCTCCATTGAGATCTCTACCCCATTTTTAATTAGATTATTTGGTATTTGGGTGTCTAGTTTTTTGAGTTTTTTCTATATTTTTGAGATCAGCCCTCTGTCAGATACAGGGTTGGTGAAGATCTGTTCCCATTTTGTAGGCTGCCATTTTTTCTTGTTGATTGTGTCTTTTGTCCTACAGAAACTTCTCAGTTTCAGCAGGTCCCATCTAATAATTGTAGATCTCAGTTTCTGTGCTACTGGAGTTATGTTCAGGAAGTGGTCTCCTGTGCCAATGCCTTCAACAATTAGTATTTGTAGATGATATGACAGTATATATGAGTGACGCCCAAAATTGTATCAGGGAACTCTCATTTTTTTCAGATTTTTTAAATTTAAATTAGAAACAAGCTTGTTTTACATGTCAATCCTGGTGCCCTCTCCCTCCCCTCCTCCCCTACCCTCAATGAACCCCCTATCCTATCCCTTTTCTGCTCCCCATGGAGGGTGAATAATGTGGAAAATTACCAATACAAAGCCAGGTAAAATACAACGGAATTTAATAGGGAAAAGCCTTACTTACAGAGCGACCTAGCCATCCAACAGGCAGCAGTCCTTACAGGAAGCCTCGAAGGCATGGTCAGGCACACCAGCAGCCAGCCCCTAAGCAGGCATGGCAACAACATCCCCTACAGGTGAGGTCTTCCATGAGGAGTCTTCAAAGTCTGTCATATCATTTGGAGCAGGGCTAGGCCCTCCCCTGTGTGTCTAGGCTAAGAGAATATCCCTCTATGTAGAAAGAATGTGCTCCCAAAGCCCATTCTATAATAGAGATAAATACTGATCTACTGCCAGTGTCCCCATATATTGCCCTCCTAACTGACACCCAAGTGCTGATGTTTGGCCTCTATCAGTCCAACACTATGGAAGCCATCTATTCCAGACTGATGTCTTTGGGTCTACAATGGGGGCCCTCCAAACTGCCCAGGGTCCATCCCTAATTGGGAGAGTGTAGACCTGGGGAAGCTAATTACCCAATTGCATTAAGGATAAGACACAGACATCTTGTCATCTCAGGAGGGCTCTCAGCCCATGCTAGAGACTGGAGTCCATGGTTCATTCAAGCATCCTCTTAAATAGCTTTCCAACCATGGGGGTGATAACAGAAGATATCAATTATCATGTCTAAAGATAATATCAAATATTTCATTTAATCCTAGAGGCACCACAAAAACTGCAAGTCTCCACCAGCCTCTCACCAGTTCCTAGACATGTAAACAAGCCCTCAGAATAGGTATGGTCCTACCCATGACCTAGGTCTGTTGTTATGCAAACTAGAAGACATTTTTCACTGGGCCCAAGACATCCAGAGGTAACCAGCCACCCTCTAAAAGACAATTTGAGATTCAGGCTCCTGGAATCCAGTTGAGCATTCTACCCCAAAATATCATAATTGATCTTTTGGGGGGCAGAAACCCAAGATCAGGGCATCTGGGTCAGTCCTATGCTGGTTTTCCAGCTATCTTTCTGGGGTCCATGAGCTCCCCCTTATCCAGGTCAGCTGTTTCTGTGGGTTTCTCCACACTGATCTTGACCCCTTTGCTCATCACACCTCCCTCTCTGCAACTGGATTCCAGGAGTTCAGTTCACTGTTTAGCTGTGAGTGCCTGCTTCTGCTTCCATCAACCACTAGATGAAGGCTCTAGGATGGCATAAGGTAGTCATGAATCTCTTTATTGGGGAAAGGCATTTATGGTAGCCTCTTCACTTGCTTAGATTATCAATTGGTGTCATCCTTGTAGATCTCCAGACATTTCCCTAGTGCCTGATTTCTCTTTAAACATATAGTATCTCCCTGTATTTTGGTATCTCTTTTCTTGCTCTCTTCTATTCTTCCACCCAACTCAACCTTCCTGCTCCCTCATGTTCTCCTCACCTCTCCAATTCTCCCTCTTCATTCTCCTGGCTCCCTCTTACCTACCCCTGTGCTCCTAATTTGCTCAGGAGATCTTGTCCCTTTCCCCTTCTCTTGGGGACCACGTATGTCTCTCAGAATCCTCCTTGTTTCCTAGCTTCTCTGGCAGCATGGGTTGTAGGCTGTTAATACTTTGCTCTATGTCAAAAATTCCATATATGACTGAATACATACCATGTTTGTCTTTTTGTGACTGGGTTACTTCACTCAGGATGGTTTTACTAGTTCCATCCATTTGCCTGTCAATTTCAAGATTCAATTGTTTTTGTTTTTGTTTTTGTTTTCTGCTGAGTAATACTCCATTTGGTAAATGTTTTGCATTTTCCCTATCTATTCTTCAGTTGAGGGGTGTCTAGGTTGCCTCCAGTTTCTGGCTATTACAAATAATTCGGCTATGAACACCATTGAGCAGATGTCTTTGATGTATGAATGTGCTTCTTTTGGGTATATGCCTAAGAGTGTAATTGCTGCATCTTGTGGTAGACTGATTTCCATTTTCCTGAGGAATTGTCATACTGATTTCCAAAGTAGCTGTATGAGTTGGCACTCCCACCAGCAGTGAATGAGAGTAGATCACCAGCAGGAGATCTACAAGGATGACACCCTTTCTCCATATCCTCTCTAGCATAAACTGTCATTGGTGTTTTTTATTTTAGCCAATCTGACAGGAGTAAAATGGTATCTCAGAGTTGTTTTAATTTGAATTTTCCTGATGGCTAAGGATGTTGAATACTATCTTATTTGTCTTTCAGCCATTTTATTTTCCTCTACTAAGAATATACTATTTAGTTCTGTACCCCAATTTTTAATTGGATTGTTTGGTGTTTTGGAGGTTAGCTTCTTGTATTCTTGGTCAGTTTTGGAGATCAACATTCTGTGAGATGTAGCCTTGGTAAATATCTTTTCCCGGTCTGTGGGCTGCAGTTTCATCTTGCTGACTATGTCCTCGGCTTTACAGAAGCTTCTCAGTTTCAGGAGGTCCCATTTATTAATTGTAGATCTCAATGTCTGTGCTAATGGTGTAATATTAGTTCAGGAAGCAATTTCCTGTACCAATTAATCCAAGGGTATTTTCCACTTTCTCTTCTAGAACATTCGGTGTGGCTGGATTTAAGTTGAGGTCTTTCTTTGATCCATTTGGACTTAAGTTTTGTGCATGTCAATAGACATGGATCTCTCTGCAGTCTACTACATGCCAGCATCCAGTTATGCCAGCACCATTTGTTGAAGAGTCTTTTTTTGTTCCATCGTAAAAATTTAGCTTCTTTGTCAAAAATCAGGTGTTCTTAGGTATGTGGATGAATATCAGGGTTTTCACCTCAATTCCATTGTTCTGCCTGCCTATTTTTGTGCCAATACCAAGTTGTTTGCAGGACTATAACTCTGTAATAGAGCTTGAATTCAGGTATGGCTGTGCCTCTGGAAGTCCCTTTATTGTGCAGGGTTGTTTTGGCTATTCCGGGTCTTTTGTTTTTCCATATTATGTGGGGAAATGTTCTTTCAAGGTCTGTGAAGCATTGTTCTGGGATTTGGATGGGGATTATATTCAATCTGTAGATTGCTTTTGGCAAGATTGCCATTTTCACTACGTTGACCCTACCTATCCAAGAACATGGGATATCCTTCCATTTTCTGGTATCTTCTTTAAATTCTTTCTTTAAAGACTCAAAATTTTTACTTTACAGGTCTTCACTTTTTTGGTTATCTTTATCCCATAAATTTTATGTAGTTTGTGGCACTTATAAAGTGTAATGTTTCTCTGATTTCTTTCTCCATGCATTTATCATCTCTATATAGTAAGGCTACTGAATTTTGAGTTAATCTCATATCCTGCCAATTTGCTGAAGGTGTTTATCAGCTATAGGACTTCTCTGGTAGAGTTTTTCAGGTCGCTTATGTAGAGTATCTAGGAACAGCTAATACTAATTTTCCTCAAAGTATTCCATACAATAGAAGCAGAAGGGTCATTGCCAAACTCTTTTTAATAAAGCTTCAATAACCTTGGTTCCCAAGTCACAAAAAGACAAAACTAATAAAGGGAACTACAGACCAATATCCCTCATGAACATTGATGCAAAAATACTCAATAAAATATTGGCAAATCCCATTCAAGAACACATCAGAGAAACCATCCACCATGATAAAGTAGGTTTCATCCCAGGGATGCAAGGATGGCTCAACATATGAAAATCCATCAATGCAATCCACTATATAAACAGCATGAGAATAAAAAAACACAGGACAATCTCACTAGTTGCTGAAAAAGCCTTTAAAAAACTTCAACACCCCTTCATTATAAAGGTCTTGGAGGGTCAGGGATAACAGGCACATACCTAAATCTAATAAAGCAATATACAGCAAGCTAAAAGCCAACATCAAACTAAATGGAGAGAAGCTGATGTAATTGCTCTAAAATCAGGAACAAGACAAGGCTGTACACTTTCTCCCTACCTCTTCATTATTGTCCTTGAATAAAAATCAGTTTTAAAAATTGAAATATAGACTCTATTTGAATATATCCAAATAGCCATGCATTGGTGGCACAGACCTTTAATCCCAGCAATCAGGAGGCAGAGGCAGGAGGATCTCTGTGAGTTTGAGGCCAGCCTGGTCTCCAGAGCGAGTGCCAGGATAGGCTCCAAAGTGACACAGAGAAACCCTGTCTCAAAAAACCAAAAAAAGAGAAAATATCCATATATAGTAGATGAAGACAATAGAATATTGTAAATAAATATAATTTAGTTTCTTCCTCCTGATTTCTATATATGAATTAGAAGATATTCCAAAGACTTACAAATAATTTCTTTTTCTACAAAATTGAAGATTTCAGACATGTAATTTAATAATTATCTAAGATATAAAAATCCTCCAACATAAAGTTGTCAAATAATGTTATTGTCTTTATTTACTCTCATCTATCAACATTATTAAAGGTTCATATATATTATGTTTGTGAAAACATTATAGATGTGTATATAGTATTCTAGGTTTGTTTTTCCTCATTTAAACAATCTAGTAAAGAGCACACTGAATAGTGAAATAGAGAAGCAGTAATGTGAACACTTAAACTGATGAAATATTACTGATATATTAAATATCATCTCCTTGTCACTACTCTTCATTTTCCTTAAAATGTCATTCTTCTAGCAAACTGGTATTCACAATTTTCTTTTTTAACCTTTTGCTACATATTTTTACAGTAAAATGTTATTTATGCTTTTGTGTGTTAAATATAAAGCCATAAGCATTATCTATGTATGTTTCTTCCTTGAATAAGGTCTATATTTACATTCTCTTTAATTATGCATGTGTATAGCCTGCTTTGTTGCATTGATTTTGATCACTCTTTATAATTTGAATTTTATTACTCTGCCAGATGAGTTGAAGAATTGGTTCATTCACAGATTTATTTGGTTACACACTTTTATTGAAAGCTATTGAACATGTCGCTCCAAGTACATCTCTAATAATTTCTACATGTGACCAAATACATTTTCTTGGCTCAAAGATATGCCTTAAAGAATGTACATTATACTTTAGTTATTTGTGAAATGATTTCAAAAGCTATCTAATGGATGTAAGCATTTCATACAACTTGTCAAATAACCAGGGACAGATGTTATTACCCAATTAGGTTTGGAGTTCAAAGCATTACATCATGTACAGATATATTATCAGAGCTCAACTGACTGTAAGATGATGTTATCAAAATCATTAACAAGAACAATAATGAGCTCTTAACACATACATTAAAAATTTCCAGTACTAATTTTTAGTGTGTCACATTTAAATACATTCCATATATGACATCATATTTCTCTGGTTTAGATTAATAAGAGCCTTTAAACTGTACACTGGCAAAAGCCATTGTATTTTAAAGTGTAAAATTACTTTGCCATGCATTAAATTACTTGCTTGAACATTCCAATTATATTGAAGCTCCATCTTTCATTCAGACAGTTGATGCTGAGCATTCTACTTGGTCAATTACTTCCTCACAGTTATTTTTTCCAGTAAATCTTGGCATACAACTCTACGTTGTATCATAAATTGGAAATGATGCAATTTAAGTGTTTCTATGAGGCCTATTATACATCCCACAAAATAATAATGGTATGTTTAAATTATATGTGACATGTATGGTTTCATGGTACTTTCATCATCATTAATTTTTCTTAGTGTGTTATGATCATAGCCTGGGTGAATATATTTATTTACATGGAAAAATTAGAGCAAACTGCATTTGTAGTGCACGCCCATTCTATCTTTGGGGAACTTAAGAATAAAATTATCATTGGCTCAAAGAGATAATAGTACAATATAGATTCTATCAAATAAATTAACCATTCCTGAAATATGAAAGATCAAGATAAGTGATACTTTTAGTATTTAATAGTGTCACAATCAGATAGACTGACAGCAGGATTAACCAGCCATCCCCTGATAATGAGATTGATGACTAACTTATATGTCATCCTATAGCCTTCATCTAGCAGCTGCTAGAAGTAGAAGCAGACACCCACAGCTAAACACTGAACTGAACAGTTATCCAGTTGCAAATGAGGAGTAATGAGCAAAGGGGTCCAGACCAGGCTGGTGAAACTGACAGAAATAGCTGACCTGAACAATGGGGAGTTCTTGGTCCTCAGACATATAGTTGGGAAACCAGCATGGGACTGATCCAGGATCCATAAATGTGGGTGTCAATGGGGAGACCTCGGAAATCCTTTGGGCCCCTTGTAGTAGATCAGTAATTGTCCCTGGCATAGGTATGGACTTTGGGAGCCCATTTCACATAGAGGGATACGCTTTGAGCCAAGACACATGGGGGGTGGGCCTAGGCCCTATCCCAAAGGATATGACAGACTATGAAGATCCCCTACGGAAAGGCCTCACCTTCCCTGGGGAGCAGAAAGTGTATGTGATAAGTAGGGTTTTAGTTGGGGATTTGGCAGGGGAGGAGGGGAATGAGAGGGAACTGGGATTGACTTATAAATCATATTGTTTCTAATTCAAATAAAACATGGAAAAATGTTTTTAAGATGGTATGTAATTTGCATATCTCTATTTTTTCAGAAATATGATGTGGAATATAAATACCCTTTATTAATATATTATTATATATGTGTAATTTATCTTATTTCTCTTATTGATAGTACCAATATTCTGGTGGCACTGGCTGAAGGAATTTGAAATTCATATATAACATCAAATGATGCAAAATACACAGCATGGTGAAAATTAGAACAAATAGTTAGCAACATCTCCCTGAGTTCAGATGTTACTTTAAAAGTAGCATGTGAAGTCTATGATCTACCTATAGAAAGTTTGACTAAGACTTTTAAAATGGGAGACTAACATATCCATTAAGAGTCTTTGGTCATCAGAGAAATGAAACTCAAAACAACTCTGAGATTCCACCTCAAACCTGTCAGAATGGATAAAATAAAAAATACAAATGACAGTCTATGCTGGAGAGGATGTGGAGAAGAAGGAACACTCCTCCATCACCGGTGGGAGTGTGGACTTGTAAGACCACTCTGGAAATCAGTATGATGGTTGCTCAGAAAAATGGGAATCACTCTACATCAAGATCCAGCAATTCCTCTCTTGGGTATATACCCAAATAATGCATGTTCATACAACAAGGACATATGGTCAACCATATTCCTAGCATCATTGTTTGTAATAGCCAGAACCTGGAAGCAACCTAGATGCCCCTCAACTGAAGAATGGATAGAGAAAATGTGGTATGTTTATGCAATGGAGTACTACTCAGCAGAATAAAAGCAATGGGATCTTGAAATTCGCAGGCAAATGGATGGAACTAGAAGAAACCATCAAGAGTGAGGTTACCAGTCACAAAAAGACAAACATGGTATGTACTCACTCATATGAATTTTAGACCTAGAGCAAAGGATTATCAGCCTATATTCCTCTTCACCAAAGAACCTAGGAAACATGAAGGACTCTAAGGGATAAATGCATGGACCCCAGGAATGGGAAGGGGCAGGAACTCCTGAGCTAATTGGAAGCATGTGGGTAGGGGAGAAGGAGCTGCCAGAATGACAGCAGGAGAAGAGGAGAGGAAGGGAGGAAATGGAGGAGCAGAAATATTGAGTTGGAGTAAGAATAGAGGAAAGCAGGATGAGCGTTACCATATTAGGGGGAGCCATTATAGGTCCGAGGAGAGATCTGGCACTAGGGACATTTCCAGAGACCTACAAGGATGACACAAACTGACAATCCAGGCAATGGTGGAGAGGATAACCTAAATGCCCTTTCTCTAAAATGAGATTGATGAGTACTATTTATGCCATGATAGAACACTCATTCAGTGGCTGATGGAAGCAGAGGCAGACATCCAAAGGTATACACTGAAGTGAACTCTGCAGCTTAGTTGCAGAGAGGGAGGAATGAAGATCAAAGGGGTCAGTACCAGGCTTGTGAAACCCACAGAAACAGTTGGCCTGAACAAGGGTGAGCACATCGACCCCAGATGCTGTCTGAGTGGCCAGTACAGAACTGATCCAGATCCCTGATCATAGATGTCAATGAGGAGGCCTCTGCACTCCAAGGGGCCCCTGGTAATGGATTAGTATTTTTCCCTGGTGTAAGAAGGGACTTTCAGAGCCCATTCCATGTGAAGGGATGCACTCTTGCCCTGGACACATGGAGAAGGGCGTAGGGTCATCCCAGGATGAGGTGGTGGACTTTGCAGAGCCCCCATAGAGGGCACTACCCTGCCTGGGGAGTGGAGGGTGAATGGGGTGGGGGGTAGGTCAGCGGTGGGGGAGGAGGGTTTGGGGTAAGGGGAGGGAGAGAGAGATGGGATTGACATTTGAAATAAGCTTGTTCCTAATTTGAACTAACAAAAAAATTAACAAAAAGCATAACAGAAAAGAGTCTTTGTCAAAGTTGAAGATGTTCAAGTTAATTGGATAAAACTGATTAGTGTTATCATTTATATTCATTTGTTACCGCAATTACATAACCTGTTGGTCTCTGAAAGAAGATAGTCTAGTGTCAGAGAGAAATTTTGCTGTTGGACTGGAGCTCTTTAAAATTCTTATAGTCATTTTAGTAAATGATAGAATATATATATATATATATATATATATATATATATATATATATATAGAGAGAGAGAGAGAGAGAGAGAGATACAGAGACAGAGACAGAGAGACAGTGAGAGAGAGACACCTCATAAATAGACAATCTTGGAGACTTGTAGCCAAATGCGAAGATTACTCAATAGGGAAAATTTTCCCATTTGTCAAATGACACATGAAAATAATAAATCCTTTCTCTGTCTTTAGTCATAAAATGCACTTGAGATGACTCACATTGTAAATAGTGAAAGCTGAAATTAGTAATCTCCTAAAGAATATAAAGAAACTTTTTGAATGGCCTTGCATTAGCCAATACTTATTTAGGCAAGGGACAAAACAGAAGCTCATTGACCATCAAAGGATTTGAAAAGATGACTTCTCAAAAAAAAGACGGAAAGATAACCACAGCCTAAAATTATCAAGCTGAAATTTGATTAAAATAAGCATTAGCTGCTGCATTATATTTACATGAGTGACCAGAGATTCAAAAATCATGCTATTGGAATAAAATGAATTTTTGCCAGGGAAATATTAACCAAAAGTTATTTGGGTACATACTGATTTCATTTATATAGTTATGAAAATACAACATCAGAAAACAATGTTCAAATCTTGATGATCAGTTTCAATTCATAAACTATATAATTTCGTTTTTATGTTTTTCCTAATAAAAGTTGAGAGATGTGCAAAATATTGGCAGGTGCCCCCAAAATAATGGAAAGAAGGTACTTTTCAAACTAATACATGTGACATTTTGGATTTAGTCAATAAGTATTGCTCTCCTTTGTCTGCAAGGTTTTATGGAAGGAATCTAATCACTATATATGTACTAATACATTGACTTGACTTTATTTGGAAGTGTTTTGGGTCACAGACAGGATGGTGACAACCAACACTTCTGAAAGCCCAGATACATTTTATTCCTAGCCCCAAATGCTTTTGTCCTTTAGGAGGCTCAGAGGTGCTCAGCTGCGTTGCTCTTTGGGACTTCTACTATGAAGGACATTAAGTTAGTCAGACTTTTCTACCCTCAGTGACTTCAGCTCACTTTTCTCTTCCTCCTAACCATACATAATGAATTGCCTTTTGAGCAGAGCTTCTGAGGAAACAATTGCCCAATTGATGCTAACACCAGTTTGACAATCAAACAGTCCTCTTTCCCAGAGGAAATAGTTGGTGCTAGTTTTGCTATTTGTAGCAGTGAGCGAATAAATTCTGGGTGTTATTTTCCTTCTCATTCTGTTCACATGGGTCATATTGATGACTGATTATTAAACAGAAAACACATGTTAAAGCTAAGGAGAGACTACTACATTTTTCCTGTATGTCATATATGGGATTCTTAACGATAGAGAAGAAATAAAATGAATGATGTGTTTGTGGCATACTGTTTGTATAAAAATTAAATTGTGCAAATCATCTAAAATCAATAAAATATTATTTAGGCTGAAATGGGTACATCAGTTCTCATAAACTATATAATAGAAAATAAACCCACTGGATGGCAATGTGCCTAACCTACAGCAATCTGTAACATACTCAGATTAGTAGAAATACCCAAATAGGTAAGCAAGACTATGTTAAGTGAGTCCATAACTCATTTGGAATTGTTTTAGGATAAAACAATTATATTAAGGGGCAAACATAGTAAAAGAGTATGTTGCCTATATGATAAAATAGTCCCGCATCCTTGTTAGGAATATCTTTAAAAACTTTTAATGATTTTTCAAATACCCAAATAATTATGCACACTTAAATAAGTACTGTGATTTCTAATTAAAAATTTTAGATATAATTTTCATATGCTTTGTATTCTTAGAACAAGAAAAAAGATCATATTAACGAACATTTGGTGGTTGGTTCAGTAAGCTTAAGATACCTTGGGAGGAGTTCTCTATGAATTAATTACTGAGGTTTCAACACACAGAATTCTGTAGACCTCTCCACTTACTGCATTTGAATCTAATCTTTCCTGCAGATGAGGAAGTAAAGTGAGAAGATCATGTTAGATCAAATGCCCTGTATACCTAGTGTCATCATCTCTATACTTACTCAGAATTTTATGATTTTTAATTAGTGTAAATTATCTTGGGATGTGGTATTTTCTTGATTACCTATATTTATTTGAAGAGATTCACACAGGTCTAGATCATGTATGAAGACTTGGGGACAGTTTTAAGGAATAAGTTATTTCCTTCCACTGTGTAGATCTTGGGGTAAGAGCTCAGGCTGCAGACAAGTGCCTTTACCTGCTGAGAAATCTCACTTGGCCAGATCTTATCAGGTATTATATATTTAAGCATGTATTTAATTATTTTATGTGACTAAATATGGATGCAATTGTCATGCATGTACTAGTGGAGGTTAGAAGAGGAGGTCAGAGTTCTTGGAACAGGAGTTAGGGATCAACATGCACTGCTCTGTGGATGCTAGAAAGGAAATCAGCATCTTCTGCAACAGTACCGAGTATGCTTAACATCTGACTAATCTCAGCCCCCCCCCCTTACTTTTGAAGGAACAGTAGGTATTTAAAGATTGTGAACCACATGGCTGACAGTGAAATTTAACTGGGGACACAAAAACACAGATCCCAAGAGGTATTGCAGTAGAGTGTTTTGGAGGCACCAAACACTATACTGAGTTGAATTAGAGGCTTGGCAGCAGTGGAGCCTGCATGGGATTTATGTCATGCATCTGTGCTATAAAATAACGTAGAAAGAAAATAACTTGCTACTGTTTCCTCTCGTTAATGTGATGAGACTAGGACAATAACAGAGCAAGTGACTTTCTTTTCATTGTAATTGAAGCCCTGAGGAGACTGCAGAAACTGTGCAGTGGAGCTGACATTAGGGATTTGCTCTTCAGATGAACATGCCAGACAACATTGTGAAAGACAGAACACTTGTGGATGAGAATCTTATTAATTCTTAGCCACGTTCTTCATTACAAGTTAAGTTTCTCTATTTTCAGGTTCTTTTTTTCATAGCTAAAGTGGCATGTGAATGTTGGACATTTGCGTTGAAATTATGACGTGAAATATCTAATGAAGCTCTCACAGTGTCAAACCCACTCTCAGTGCTGATACTACAAATGGCTTCTATAGTAAACCTTTAGTTACTCCTTCCTAACTGAGAATCCTGACTTTCTCACAAGATCACATAAGAAAAGCAGCAGGTGAAGAAATTAAAATTTCATGAAGAAATATCCTTAAAATTATTGTTATGTTTACAAAATATCTAATATTTGTATAAATTGTTGTTAATCATGAACACACCCTTTTGTATTCATGCTTTATCTTTACTAAAGTAACATTATATGTGATAACTAAATAAAATTTATTATATTTAAAACATAAATCAGGATTTCTATATAGCTTCATATTGATTTATTAGCACCCTCATTTTATTTCAATAGATAATAGTCAAAATTGTAACCACAAATTCACCTGGTACCTATTAATATATTTAAAACTGAGCACTATAAAAACTTAGGAATTCTGATATCTAGTTGCCCTCCCTGGCCCCTACACATCACTCCTAAACCTCCTTTGGCTTGCCTCTGTTTCATACCTGGCTGAGGGATACAGCAATGATCTTTTGGGTTTTGCCTTGTATCATTCTCTTAATCTCTGGTGAGGCTTCATTAAAGAACTAACAAAATGCAAATTTCAAATCCACCTAATTCATCTTCTCCTTCTGCTTAGTGCTCCAAGGTTATGTTTACATCATCTAGTTAAATACTGGAACACTAGGAAATAAAAGAAACATCTTCAACAAGAGCATCTAATGCAAACTCAGACTGACAAAAGACAAGCTCAAATTAGAATTCCATATGAATACAGTTTGCATTAGAGTAGAATCAAGAGAAATTAATTTTTCCCTGTAATAATAAATGGTTTAAATGTTTCTATTTAAAAGGGGAAAGGGGACGGAGAGACTGGCCTCCTGATATGAGCTGCAGGGGAGAGGAGTTAGAAAAGATGAGAGAGAGAAAAGAGGTGGGGGGAGAGAACAGAATGGAGAGAAAGAGAAAAAGAGAGAGCAGTAGTAGACATTTTAAGTATAATTTTAACTCTCTCTTTGCTAGTAGTGTTCTTTCCCCTCCCACTGCTAGATACATAGGGCTCAAGTAATTACAGTTTGTAGAAAAATACCTCATGTGCTTTAAACAGTCTCAGTATCAGTATCATAGCATTCCTTCTAGTCATATTTAAAATATCAAGCATAGGTCCTTAACTTTTCAAAGAAGCCAAAAATACCCCTAACTCGAGGCTTTGTGTTGAACATTTGGGTACAAATTTATGGTTTCAAAACTTCTTTGTTTGGTTTAGATATTATCTCTGAGCTTGCCGCCATCTCAGCACTTGTTTAGACAGTGAATATAAAATTCCAGCCTGTACCTGTTATTTCTTCTTTAGTTGTTTGAACAAATACTGTCATTGGCTCCAGCTGTGTTGCTTTTCCTGGGAGATGCAAAGAAATGCATGCTCATCTCTGAAATCACAAAAAACTATAGACCATACAATAATTACATCCAAGTAAAGCTTGTGAATTGATGAGTTTTGGGGATTACCTATAGAAGCAAAAATGGCTCTGAGAAATACAGCTCCATCAGAAACAAACGAACAAAACAAAATAACAAAATAAGATGAGCCAACATGGAGGTTGATTCATTAGAGTTCCCAGCACATATAAAAAGTAGATGCATTATCAGAGTACTCTACCCACAGTGCTGACATTCTGCTTATAGAGAGAGCCAGATTAGATTTTGACTTCTGAATTTTTTTGGTGAATTTTATAACATGCTGCCTTCCTTTCAGAAGAAATTTAGTAAATAATTTACTATATATACTCATGTTGCTTTATATGCTTACTTAAATCAGCCAATTAAACCCTTCAATGTAAGCTGTCTGAGGCTCCTTTCCTTGCTTGTTTACACAATACTATTTATTCTAGAGAAGGGAGCAAAATGATAAAGGCAAATCTCTTTCTATGAAATAAACAGAAACTCTTTTGGGGGAGATCTAGCAAAAGAGACCAGGTAATAGACAAATATGAGGCAACTCTATTCCTCATGGAGTAGTCAGTGTTTAGCACTTAAAAGTAAAGAAAAAGGGAAAACAGAAAATATGCAACATGAATTGTTCAAATTTACATTTAATGATAAATTTCAACTGAGGAAAAACTGAAGTCTCAGAACAGTCTATATTAGAGGTTAATGTGTTGATTGACCAGAAAGATAAATTGTCCTAATATATACAGACATACACACACACACACACACACACATTATATAATATATATATATATATATATATATATATATATATGCATATGTTCATATATACATTAGGAACATACATACACTTATACAAATGCATACATAGAAAGACAGTGAGAAGGGGGAAAATGGAGAGGAAGAGACAATGAAAGAGGAGGGGAAGATTTTCTGTGAATCAGCACTTCCTATCTCCTTTCCAAATCATGCATAATTCTATACAATCTATTTGTGCCATTAGGAACACAAATGTTTTAAGATTAAAAGTTACAGGCAAACAACATTGTGCTAATCTTCCTTGTTTTTAAGAAACTAGAACAGACACTATCTTTGTTTCATTTTTGTAATTTTTTATTAGTTCAAATTAGGAACAAGCTTGCTTCACATGTCAATCCCTTCTCCCTCTCCCTCACCACCCCTGACCCATACCACCTACCCCCAACAACCCCATCTACCCTCCACTCCCCAGGTAGGGTAGGGCCCTTGACAGAGGCTACCCAAAGTCCACCACATCATCCTTGGGCTGGGCCTAGGCGCTCCCCCATGTTTCCAGGCCAAGAGTGCATCCCTTCACGTGGGTTGGGCTCTCAAAGTCCCTTCTGACACCAGGGAAAATACTAATCCACTACCAGGGGCCCCCAAAAGTGCAGAGGCTTCCGAATTGACATCCATGTTCAGGTGTCTGGATCAGTCCTGTACAGGCCTCCCAGAGGGCAGTCTGTGGTCGATGTGCTCCCCCTTCTTTCTGTGGGATTCAGCAGCCTGATACCAACCCCTTTGGTTTTCATTCCTCCCTCTCTGCAACTGGGTTCCAGAGTTCAGTTCAGTGTATATCTGTGAATGTCTGCCTCTGCTTCCATCAGCCACTGGATGAGAGTTCTGGGATGTCATAAAAAGTACTCATCAGTCTCATTATAGGGGAAGGGCATTTAGGTTATCCTCTCCACCACTGCCTAGGTTGTCAGTTTGTATCGTCCTTGTAGGACTCTGGAAATCTCCCCATTGCCAGAAATCTCCTTGGCCCTATAATTGCTCCCTTTAATATGGTATCATCTCATCTTTTATTAAAGAAGTAGTAGAAAAAAAGCAAAAATTACATGAAATGGAGGAAAAGACAAACCAAAAATATGCCCAAACCAAAAAATTAAAGACATAAACAAATCTCTTAAAGAGTCTAAAGAAAGCAAAGAAAAAACAACCAAACAAGTGAAGGAAGCACTCAAAACAGTTCAAGGTATGAAAGCTGAAACAGACACAATAAATAAAACAAAGAACAAGGGGATGCGGGAAAAGAAAGGCTGGATAAACAATCAGGAACTAAACATGTGAACATAACCATTAGAATTCAAGAGATGGAAGAGAGAATCTCAGTTGCTGAAGACTCGTTATAGGATATGCAGTCACCAACCAAAGAAAATCTCAAGTCCAACAAATCTCTAACACAAAATATCCAGGATATATGGTACACCATGAAAAGGCTGAACCTAAGAATACTAGGTATAGAAGAAGGAAAAGAAATACAGCTCAAAGGTACAGAAAATATATTCAACAAAATCATTGAAGAAAACTTCCCCAACTTGAAGAAAGATATGCCTATGAAAGTACAAGAAGCTTACAGAACAACAAATAGATTGGACCCCAAAAAGAAGTGCCCTTGCCATATAATAATCAAAACACCACATTTACATGATGACATACAAGGTAGTCATCATTCTCATTATAGGGGAAGGGCATTTAGGTTATCCTCTCCAACATTGCTTAGATTGTCAGCTCATGTCATGCTTGTAGGCCTCTAGAAATCTCCTTAGTGCCAGATCTCTCCTCGGACCTAAAATTTATCCTCTGTTATGATATCTCTCATCCTGCTCTCCTCTATTCTTCCCCCAACTCAATATTTCCCCTCCTCAATATCCTCCTCTCCTCTTCTCTTCTTCTCCTCAAATTCTGCCATCTCCCTTTCCCCTACCCACATGTGCTGAATTAGCTGAAGATATCCAAGCCCTTCCCATTTTCCAGGGACCAGGCCTTTTTCTATTAGAGTCCTTCTTGTTTCCTAGTTCCTTTGGTGAAGAGGATTGTAGGCAGGTAATCCTTTATTCTTTGTCTAAAAATTTTATATGAGTTACTACATACCATGTTTGTCTTTTTGTGACTGGGTTACCTCACTCAGGATGGTTTCTTCTAGTTCCATCCATTTGCCTGTGAATTCCAAGATTCCATTGCTTTTTTCTGCTGAGTAGTACTCCATTGTGTATATGTACCACATTTTCTCTATCCATTCTTCAGTTAAGGGTCATCTAGGTTGCTTTCAGTTCCTGGCTATTGCAAACAATGCTGCTATGAACATAATTGAACATACTTCCTTGTTGTATGGACATGCATTATATGTATATGCCCAAGAGAGGAATTGCTGGATCTTGAGGAGGACTGATTCCCATTTTCCTGAGCAATCTCTGTACTGATTTCCAGAGTGGTCTTACAAGTTTGCACTCCTACCAGCAATGGAGGAGTGTTCCCTTTTCTCGACATCCTCTCCAGCATAAATTGTCATTGGTGGTTTTGATTTTAGCCATTCTGACTGGTGTAAGATGGTATCTCAGAGTTGTTTTGAGTTGCATTTCTCTGATGGCTAAGGATCTTGAGAACTTTCCTCAGTGCCTTTCAGCCATTTTAGATTCTTCTTTTGCGAATTCTCTATTTAGTTCTATGTCCCACTTTTTAATTTCATTGATTGGTGTTTTGGTGGGTAGCTTGTGGTGTTCATTGTATATTTTGGAAATCAGCCCTCTGTCAGATGATACGTTGTTGGAGATCTTTTCCCATTCTGTGGGCTGTCGTTTTGTCTTACTGACTGTATTTTTTGCCTTACAGAAGCTTCTCAGTTACAGGAGGTCCCATTTATTAATTGTAGATCTCAATGTCTATGTTACTGGTGTTAAGTTCAGGAAGAGGTCTCCTGTACCAATATGTTCAAGGTTATCTCCCACTTTCTAATCTAGAAGATTCAGTGTTGCTAGATTTATGGTGAAATCTTCAATCCATTTGGACTTAATTTTTGTGCATGGTGACAGATATGGATGTATATCCAGTCCTCTGCATGTCTGATTCCAGTTGTGCCAGCACCATTTGTTGAAGATGCTGTCTTTTTTCCATTGTATATATTTAGCATCTTTGTCAAAACTCATTATTCATAGGTACGTGGGTTAATATCAGGTTTTCAATTTGATTCCATTGGTCTATCTTTCTATTTTTGTGCCAATACCAAGCTGTTTTCAGAACTATGGTTCTAAAATAGAGCTTGAATTGAGGAATAGTGATGCCTCCTGAGGTTCCTTTATTGTACAGGGTTGTTTTGGATATCCTAGGTTTTTTGATTTTCCATATAAAGTTGAGTATTGTTCATTTAAGCTCTGTGAAGAACATGGGGAATTGTGTTGAACCTACAGATTGCTTTTGGCAAGATTGCCATTTTTACTATGTTGATTCTACCTATCCAAGAGCATGGGGGATCTTTCCATTTTCTGGTATCTTCTTAAATTTCTTTCTTTAAAGACTCAAAGTTCTTGCTGTACAGGTATTTCACTTTTTTGGTTAGCATTACCCCAAGATATTTTACGTTGTTTGTGGATATTGTGTAGGGTGATGTTTCTCTGATTTCTTTCTCATTCTGTTAATCATCTATATATAGAAGGGCTATTGATTTTCTTTTCTAGTTAATTTTGTATCCTGCTACTTTGCTGAAGGTATTTATCAACTGTAGGTGTTCCCTGGTAGAGTTTTTGGGTCACTTATGTAGACTATTATATCATCTGCAAAGAGTGAAAATTTGACATCTTCCTTTCCAATTTGTATCCCCTTGATCTCCTTTTGTTGTCTTATTGATCTAGCTAGGACTTCAAGTAGAACATTGAAGAGATATGGAGAGAATGGACAGCCTTGTCTTTTTCCTGATTTTAGGGGAATTGCTTTGTGTTTCTCTCCATTTGGTTTGATGTTGGCTGTTGGTTTGCTATAATCGCTTTTATTATGTTTAGATATGTTCCTGTTTTTCCTGTTCTCTCCAAGATCTTTATCATGAAGGGAGGCTGTATTTTGTCAAATGCTTTTTCTGCATCTAGTGAGATGATTATGTGGTTTTTCTTTTGCAGTTTGTCTATATGTTGGATTACATTGATGGATTTTTTGTATTTTGAACCATCCTTGTATCCCTGGGATAAAGCCTACTTGATCATGGTGGATAATTTTTCTGATGTGTTCTTGGATTTTATTAGCCAATATTTTGTTGTGTATTTTTGCATTGATAGTCATGAGGGATATTGGTCTGTAGTTCTCTTTTTTAGTTGTATCTTTGTGTGGATTGGGTATCAAAGTGATTGTAGCCTCCAAAAAGTGTTTGGCAATGCCCCTTCTGCTTCTATTTCTGGAACAATTTGAGGAGTACTGGTATTAGCTCTTGTTTGAATTTCTGGTAGAATTATGCAGTGAAACCATCTGGACCTCACCTTTTTTTGATGGGAGTCTTTTGATGACTGCTTCTACTTCATTAAAGGTTATAGATCAATTTAAACTGCATACCTGTTCTTGGTTTAATTTTTGTATCTGAGATGTATCCAGGAAATTTTCCATTTCCTATAGATTTTCAAACTTTGTGGAGTATAGATTTTCAAAGTATGACCTGATGATTCTCTGATTTTCTTCAGTGTCTATTGTTATATACCCCCTTTCATTTCTGATTTTGTTAATTAGCATTATCCCTCTGCCTTTTGGATAGTTTGGATAGAGCTTTGTCTATCTTGTTGATCTCAAAGAAACAACTCTTTGTTTCATTGATTCTTTGGAATGTTTTCCTAGTTTCTACTTTATTAATTTCAGCAATCAGCTTGAGTATTTCCTGGTGTCTACTCCTCCTTGGTGAGTTTTCTTCCTTTTGTTCTAAAGCTTTCAGTTGTTCTGTAAATTCTCTAGTGTAACTATTCTCCAGTTTCTTCATGTGGATACTTAGTTCTATGAACTTTCCTCTTAGCACTGCTTGCAAAGTGTCCGATAAATTTGGGTATGTTTTTTCTACATTCTCATTAAATTCTAGGATGTCTTTAATTTCACTTTATTATTTCCTTGACCCAGGAATGTTGCAATTGGGTATTATTCAATTTCCATGAGTTTGTAGGTTTTCTGCAATTTGCATTGCTGTTGAATTCCAATCTTAAAGCATGGTGGTCTGATAAGATACTGGGAGTTATTTCAATTATTTTGTTATCTGTGGAGGTTTGCTATGTTGCCAATATGTGGTCAGTTTTAGAGACGGTTCAACGTGGTGTTGAGAAGAAGAATATTCTTTTGTGTTTAATGGAATGTTCTATAGATGTCTTTTGATCCCAATTGGGTCATAACGTCTGTTAGATCCTTTGTTTCTTTGTTAAGTTTCTGTCTGGTGGTCCTGTTTTATGGTGAAAGTGGGGTGTTGAAGTCTCCTCCTATAAGTATGTGCGGTTTTATGCATGGTTTGAGCTTTAGAATGTTTCTTTTGCAAATGTGGGTGCCTTTTTATTTCGGGCATAGATGTTCAGGATTGAGACTTCATCTTGATGGACTTTTCCTGTGATCAGTATGAAATGCCCTTCATCTCTTTAGATTGATTTTAGCTTAAAGTCTAATTTGTTAGATATTCGGATTGCTACACCACCTTGTTTCTTGTGTCCATTTGATTGGAAAATCTTTTCCCAAAACTTTACTCTGAGGTAATGCCTGTCTCTGAAGTTGAGGTATGTTTCTTGTATACAGCAGAAGGATGTATTCTGTCTTTGTATCCATTCTGCTAACCTGTATCTTTTTAAAGGCAGGTTAATACCATTGACAGTGAGGGATATTAATGTCCATTGATTGTTGGTTTTTGATTGTTTGGATTTATTGTTGGTGGTGTCAATGTGTGTGGATTTCATCCTCCTGTTTCTTTTTGTGTTTGGTAAAATTGGATTATCTATTACCTATGTTTTTGTGAGTGTAGTTATCTTTGTTGGACTGGAGTTTTCCTTCTAGGACTTTCTGTAGTGCTGGATTTGTTGGTATTTATTGTTCAAATCTGGATTTGTCAAGGAATATCTTGTTTTCTCCATCTGTAGTGATTGAAAGCATTGCTGGGTACAGTAGTCTGGGTTGGCATCCATGTTACCTTAGTGTTTGTAGGGCATCTCTCCAGGACCTTCTGTCTTTAAAAGTTTCCTTTGAGATTTCAGGTGTGATTTTGATAGGTCTGCCTTTATATGTTACTTGACCTTTTTCCTTTGCTGATCTTGATATTTTCTCTTAATTCTGTAAGTTTGGTTTTTTGATTATTATGTGGTGAGGGAGTTCTATATATGTTCCTGTCTATTTGGTGTTCTGTAAGCTTCTTGTACTTTCGTAGGCATATCCTTCTGTAGGTAAGGGAAGTTTTCTTCTATGATTCTGTGGAATATGTTTACTGTACCTTTGAGCTGTGTTTCTTCACCTTCTTCTATACCTATTATTCTTAGATTCTGCCTTTTCACAGAGTCCCATATTTCCTCGGTATTTTTGTTAGATATTTGGTGCACTTGAGATTTTCTTTGGTCGATGACTGTATATCCTCTATGAGCCTTCAACAACTGAGATTCTCTATTCCATCACTTGTACTCTATTGGTTATACTCACATCCTTAGATACTGATTGTTTATCCTGCCTTTGTATTTCTAGCATCCCCTCATTCTGTGTTTTCTTGTTTCTTTTCAGCTTTCATGCCTTGAACTGTTTTGCGTACTTTCTTCACTTGTTTGGTTGTTTTATTTCTTTAGTTCTGTAAGAGAATTACTTATTTCTTGAAATTTTGTTTGTCTTTTCTTCTATTTCCTTAAGAGATTTTCTTGTTTCCTCTTTAAGGGTCTCTAACATCTTCATAAAGTAGATTTTTAGGTCTGTCTCTTCTTCTTCTTCTGTGTTGTCCTTTTCAGATCTTGCTGGTATGGATTTCCTAGATTCTTTTAGTGTCATATTGGTCTTTCTTTTGAGCGTGTTTGTATTCTGCCTTCTTCCCATCTCTTCTTCCAGTAAGTGCTGGTGGGGTCTCTCTATCTCCTTTGTCACCTAGTGGTGTGTGGGGGCCAAGTCTTCAATGTCTGCAGATATGGATGGTCTTGCCACTACTGATAGTTTCCTCTCTTGGGAGAGTTTCGGGGCAGCAGAGGGGGGAGGAAGAGCAAGGTTTTTCCAGACTCAGGGTGGTCATTTTTCTCTGGGCTGGTGCACTCTATGCAGTTGGATCCACTCTATACAGCTGCAGGCCCAGTGAGATCCTGGGGTGATGGGGACCTTTGGCAGGAGTGGAAACTAGATTTTAAAATATGAATTGAATCAGATATTCACATCCAGAAAGCCCCTTGAAGATTTAGCTCTGTTTGTTTTTGAAACTACCACTCACCAAGTTAATATGACATTCTCATCAAACTCCACATGCATATACACCATCAGCAGCATATTTTCAGAATTCTCAAATGATGTCTATAACTTAAATATATATTTGTATTAAAGAGATTTCATACCAGCTACCATCCAGCTAAATTTTATTTCAGGACAAGAAAGTACTTGTCTTTTTGGCCAAATATGAATCAGAAAGAAATTAATTAAATTTCACTTTAAAATATTACCTGCTACTCTTATATTCACTCAGAGATGTTATAAAAAGTCAAAACATTGCTTTCAGCCCCCAGGTTTGGGATCATAACTAATGAGGCTCAATGAAGGTCTGTTTTATTAGGGGTGAATGAGTTGAACTTTACAATAGCCCAAATTCACTGGCATGAGAAAATTGCCCTAATATAAACCATGTAACATAAAATATACATATGTATAAGAAATATCTATTTCTAAAATTTCTATGATACATTCCCAAAGAGGAAAAGAAGTAATAATTTTCATTATTACTAATAGAGTCCTCTTGATGACCTGTGAGGGACAGGAGTTAGGGTGTATCTTCAATATGATTCTAGCAATAGTATGAGGGACTTTGAAGAAAACTTTCAACTCATGTGCTATCTTACTAAAATGTTTTATTGAGGGTTGAAGATGTAGTCAATCTTAAAGCATTTGCCTGGTGTGTTTGATGCCCACATTTCAAACCTCAATACAAGTGAATTCTGATTAATTTATTTTATTTTCTGTATTAATTGTCTTGCTTATAGATGATTATTATCTGCTTAAATAGAAAGATTTTTCAGAATTTTTGAGAAATTTAATTGTCATTGTAATACAAAAGATATTTAAAAATAAGAAGTCTAATTATTCCATATTCTTAAAATGTTAATAATATAATACTAGATCTATGTTAATAGGTCTGTTGTAACTTGAAAGGAAAAGTAAAACTATTTTATACATTAGCTTTGAGTCAAAATTTAGGAAAATCATACTTTTCAATAAAAATTTAACAGGGCCTGGCAGTGGTGTTACATGCCTTCAATCCAAGCATTTGGGAGACAGAGGCAGGTAGACCTTTTTGAGTTCAAAGCCTGCCTGAACTCTACTGAATGAGTACATTTTCTTGCTGCAGATGTAGATCTCTACATCAATCCACAATAAATCAAAATGCTGAGGACAAGTGACCATGTAGTGCCCAGCACCAATTGTTAAATCTACAACACTAACTCATGTATTTACAGCTCAAATAATATAGCAGAATAGCAGGTGGGGAGGTTGTAAAGGCCAGAGAAAAGAAAATTTTCTGTATGATTTAATATCCTGGAAATATGAGAGAAACTATATTTATGAAGGCTTATTAGTATGACTATGTAGAGAAGACATGGAAATAGACACCAGCAACAGACATGCTATCACAAAACCAGGCAATCTTGTCGGGCCTCAACCATACACAAATAACTACAAGCAATTCAAGATTGCTTAGAGAAAGAGAAGTATCATTCCTTAGGGAAGAGCATATCAATTGGTATTCATTACCAAATAGTCATTCCTCAGATCATATACATACAATTAACATCATATGGGATGCTGATGGATATATCTGACAGTAAATGATAGTAAATGATATGATGATCATGATTTGAGTAAGTAATTGGAGTCACTGTATGAGGAGGGTTGAAGGGAGAGGACATAATTAATAACTGTATCTCTATATTTCTATAATATATAATTAATATATTTTAAATTAAAAGAAAAATGTAACTTATATGAGCACTTAAAATTACATCTGTATGCATGTTAATTGCACAAACACACATACTTTACTCAGAAGTAATAAAATAACTAGCCATTAATAGTAATATACATTTTATGACATCTTAGATTAATGATGACATAGAATTTATTGCTCTTTGAAACTGTGTTTATTTCTTTCTTTCTTGGAAAGTTATGCCCTAGAGAACTAGAACAGTTTTTTTCTCACTGTATCACATATATTGATTTATATTGGTTTCCCAAGAACAGACACATAATAAATACTATCAAATATAGAAGTGATCTTGCATGATAATGATGAGCCTATTTTTAAAAGAGAAGATAAAATACTTCATGATGATTGATGCAAAACTTCTTTGTTCTTTTTGACTCACCACTGAGAAGTAAAGAGGAGTGAGCCTCTAGGAAAACAAGGTAGATAGACAGGAGTCCAGGCTTCCTAGCCATTTATACTCACATACTAATCCTTTAGGATGCTGAAGACTGGGAGTAAAAATTTACTCAAATGGCTTCATTGCATTCTACTTATATTCCACTGTAATACAGAGTTGTAATATGTCTCCAGTTTCTTTCATCACTATCACATAAATTGTATGGCTTTATGTTGTGTGTTAACTTTGAAATATCAGGTAATGAGTCACAAAGAATTAGAAATGTCTGTTGACTTCCATGTCAGTATGTTAGATTCATCATTAAAAAATGAGTATTTATACTTATTATTATATCACTTTAAGACAATTTGTTAATAATTTAAATTTGATGTCTTTAGGTAAAAGACAGACATTAAATAGTTTCCAAGCATCTCTGATACCTTGGAATCCAGTATCATCTTTATATGTTAAAATATATATTCAAAGTTACCTTTTCCTGAAAAGGTATATTCACAGTTACTTGTTTAAAGGTTACTGAGCTGGAAATAGTAGCACATGTTTTCAATCCTTGTGACTTCAGAGGCTGAATTGGAAAGATCTCAAGATGGAGGTTAGCCTGGGCCATGGAGCGAGGCAGTATCACAAAATAATAATAATTAATTAATTAAGTTAAAATATTGATATAGTTCTACCTACCTTTCTGCTGCTTCATAAACAACATGGCCAAAATCAAGCTGAGGAAGAATGGTTTATTTCATATTTTGAAGTCCTTAATCACATTTAATTGTCTTTTTTATTAATTTTTTTTCATTTTATGTAAGAACCAGTTTCTCCTCCCTCCCCTACTCCACTCCCCACCTCCTTCCCTTTCCTTCCCACCCCACAACCAATCCTCAGAGGGCTTAGGACCTTCCTTTGGGAGTCAACAAAGTCTGGCATACCAAATTGAGGCAGGACTTAGCTAGCCCCTCCCTACTGCATACAGGCTGAACAAAGTATCCCACCATAGGGAAAGAGCTCCAAATAGCCAGCTCATGCACTCTGGATGCACCCTCATCCCACTGCTAGATCTCACCCAAAAATATGAAGCCACATAGTTGTCACCCACATTCAGAAGGCTTAGTGCTGGTATCAAACAGGTTCCTCAGCTCTCAGCTCATAGTTCATGAGCTGCCACTAGCTCAGGCCATCTGTCTCTGTGATTTTCCACATCGTGCTCTTGATCCCCCCTTGTTCATATGATCCCTTCTTCCTCTCTTCAGATGAACTCCGGAAGTTCAGCTCAGTACTTGGCTGAGGGTCACTGCATCTGTTTCCATCAGTTACTGGATGTAGGTTCTATGATGACAATTAGGGGATTGACTAATCTGATTAAACAGGAAGGCCTATTCAGACACCTTCTACACTAATGCCAGGAGTCTTAACTGGGGTCATTCTTGTGGATTCCTGAGAATTTCTCCAGTGCCAGTTTTCTCCCTAAACCCATAATGCTCCCTCTCTCAAGATATCTATTTCACTGCTCTGCCCCTCTATGCCTCCCCCAACTCAGTCTTCTAGATCCCTCATGTTCCCATTCTCCATCCGGTCCCTTCTACCACACACCCAGTTTACCCAGGAGAACTTAACTCTTTTCCCTCCCTGGGGCCCTCCATGTGTGTACCTCTTAGGGTGTCCCTTTTTTTACCTAGCTTCTCTGGGGTTGTGGATTGTAGCCTATTTATCCTTTGCTTTACATCTAATATCCACTTATGAGTGAGTGCATACCATGTTTGTCTTTCTGGGTATGGGTTACCTCATTCAGGATGTTTTTGCTATGCCCATGCATTTTCATGCAAATTTCAAAATACCGGGGTTTTTTGTTTTGTTTTTTTTTTGTTTTTTGTTTTGTTTTGTTTTGTTTTTACTGCTGAGCAATACTTCATTGTGTAAATGTACCAACTTTTCTTTATCCAGTCTTCAGTTATTGGACATCATATAACAGTTATACAATGAAGCCAAAGCAGGAACTTGAAGCAGAAACAATGGAAGAATTCTGTTTACCTATCCTCATGTGACTTTTTTGTTACTACTTTTCACTTTTATTGAAAATTGATTCTTAAGTAAATCTTTGGGTAAATGTTTGGATATTTGCAGTAGTTTGAATGAAAATTTCTTCATAGGCTGAGATATTTGAACACTTGTTTGAGTTGGTGGTTTAGGGTATGACCTTGGTGGAGGGCATAGGACAATGCAAGTGGCTTTGGAAGTTTAGAGTCTACCCTTATTTAAGACATCTCTTTCTCCTTCATGCTATTTGAAGATGAGAGTTCTCAGTTTCCTGTTCCTGTTAGCATGTCTGCCATTTGTTGCTGTGCTTCCTTGCCATGTTCTGGCTATTATTCCTCTGGAAGCAGAGTCAAAACAAACTCTATCATCCTCAAGTTGCCTAGGGTATGGTATTTCATCACAGCAATAGAAGAATTTGCAGTATTACTTGAAAATCTTTTCCATTTTCTTATAATGATTACTGATGCCTGTTCCCCCCAGAGTCATAATACTAACAATCTTATATCTATTTAGAGAAATATAAAACAGTTTTTGATGCCAGAAAAATAGTTCAGGCTCCTTAATTGGCCCCACAGCAATGCATTCTTTCTGATCTACTTCCCTCAGTAGCAAAGGAAGGATCATAATTTATTCAAATGGAAAAACACATTATGATCAAGGAGTTTTGCATGTTGCAGCAACAATGAATCATTAATGTTTCCTAGGTTGTACCAAGATCATTCTTATGCTGTATTTTGCTCATGTAGTTTCCTCTTTTATGTAGTATATAATGCCATTTTTACATCCACAATGGTAGACTTCTAGTTAGTATCTATGGACTACTTATTCCTTTCCTTCTATTTCTATAAAGTATAAAATTACATTTCTGCCTTGAAATAATCAGGATGTACATGCCTTCGTGCTATGGTGGGTTACATGATCACTGAAGATCATGTTTCCTCTTTACAGATGGAGAACTCTCATTTACATGAGAGGCTATTGAATCACTTCATCAGAAAGCATGATTTTTTTTTAAGTTGCCGAAAATAGTTGTGATTTATAAAACAAATGCATTTAAGAGTACTCAGATAACACAAAAATATCCTTATACGATTACACCAAAATGTGGGCATTTACATTTTTGAAATGAACTTGGAGCTCATTAATCAAAGATGTTGATATGTATTTTAACATGGCAATTAGTTAAAGAGAGAAGCATGGAAGAGAAGGGACAGTGGTGTGTACTTGTGTGGGCATAAGAGTCTCAAGAGATATCAAGTATTTGGTGATTAGCTTTTTAAATTATTTTTCCTTTAGTTTAGCGTCTCAAGGCATTCAGATGTAGTGTTTCAATGTTTTATCTCATTTATTTTTTTTTAATTTGTCAAAGTGGCTATCTGTAGGTATGTGGGAGCATACATGTGCAGTGTGTGGCTATGGAGAACAGAGGATTGCTTGAAGGAGTCTGAACACTGCTTATACCTTTTGAGTCTTGCCTCTTAAACACAGGCAACAGAGACTTGGCCACAAGCACCTTTACCAATTGAGTCATTTCTGCAGCCTCGTGTCGGCACTAGTACTTTTATATCTTGTTATCCTACATTTTTTTCTGATATTAATTCTATAAGAAAAAGAAATGACAAAAGCAAAGTAGTACTAGTGTTACTAATTTTAGTAACATATTAACTATTAATTTTATGTTACATTTTATTATGAAGCTATGAATTTGAATGGAAATCATATAGCAATTTATATAATTGTTTTACTCTTTCCCAATGATTGTAAGTTTTCTTTAAAGGACATCAAGAAGGCTGTAGAGATATCTCCATTTGTCCTTGCAGAAGACTTCAGTTTTGTTCCGAATACCCACATTGGGTGACTCACAACTGACTGTAACTCCAGTTCCTCTTTTGTCTTTGGAGGGACCCACATATATATAGCAGACACATATGCACATGTAAGTATTTTAAAGTAAGGTAAATATGATATTTCATTATTAAGTTAAATGCTACCACTTTTAGTACAAAAGTAGGGCATCATAAAAGCTGTAAAATATAAGATATGTAGGATTACATACTTTAAATTTAGTCATAGAGTTTATTATGCCTAAGTCAATTTGTACTTTACTAATTTACTAATGCTATCTCCTTAAGAAATATTAACAAATTAATAATATTATAAAAATTAAACTTAATGAAATGTGGCTGTGTAGACTAACTTTTTAATTAAAATATTTCTTTTCTTTCTGAGATTTAGTATAATTACAATCTTTTCTCTTTCTATTTCCTCTATCTATATAAGTCACCTTGCTTGCTTTCATATTCCTGTCTTTATTTTATCATTAATACTTGCTCCATGAATATAGATGATAGATAGATAGTAGATATATCTACTACTAATTTTGTATAGTATTACTGACATATATGTTTTATATCTTCATAGAACGAGCAGTCAAAATTGGTTTTCCTTTATTAAGCGCCTAAGAAAAAACTCATTTGGGAAAATAGTTTTGAATTTATCTGGTGCATATAAATCAGTTTGTTAATATTATAAATTTGGTATGAATATGATTTTTATGTCAATCACACAAAAAGCATATAAATTTGCTACTTCAATATTTGTTTCCTTGTGTTGTAATATAAACTGATGGGAAGATGAAGAAAAGATTGCTTTTTCTTTTATGGACAATTTTCTTGTTTCTTTTGTTTCTTTTTAATGTCATTGTAAAACAGCTTCATCATTGTCTTAATTTCACCATTTGTTTACCAAGTTATGCTTCTGTCAGTATTATTGAGGTTCAAAGTCAGTTCAAGTTTAGTTTTCTAATATATGCCAGTCAATTAGTTCAGCTCCAACAATAGGATAGATGTGCAATCCAAATACACATTTGTGTGATTCCTTCCCTCATAACACTTCACAAAAACACACACATACACACACTATACATATAATACATATATTTTATATAATTCTAAAGTTTAGATATGAATATATATATAAACATTTATATATATACATATGTACATATATATATATATAATTTCTGAATTAATTTGATTCTGGTTTTCTGTTTCTGTACATTGAAGTGGACACTGAAATACAACACAGGTTAGCATACTATTACAGCCCATGTATATTTTATTAGCCATTCAATAAACATCTATATAGCTCTATAAATAACATAGAATCTATTTCCTGATCATATTCAAGCTACTGTTGTGAACCAAGTTCATATATTGGGTACATATTTCCAATTTGAAATAATACTAGTGAATTCAATGACCTTAATCAGACAGAGAAAAATTTTGGTCAACCATTAGGTTGGCATATATCATTGAAACTAAAATATTCTAATGAAAAACACACAGACACCCTCAGAAATATATAACAGAAAAGCAATTTTCCCTGTCATTATAATTCAACTGAAATTATTTCCCTTGTCCTCTTTGATTTCTCCATTCAGGTACCAGTTTGATATTGGAACTGCTGAGGGAAATCATGTTTGCCTAAGACTAGAGGTACATTATCAGACATAAGATTTTCACAGCTAAAATGAAATGTTTTAAAAGCTGTGTTTATCACTTGATATTCACATTAGCATTAAAGGTAAATCCGTCATGTAGTCACACTTTTAGTCAGAGGTAAAGAATGAATAATATAAATTTTGAAATATATCCCCTAAACATAACAGCATCATTACATATAATCAATGAATTCAATGGGTATAATGTTAATATTAACATTAAAAATTAGGAAACACTAATATTAAATATCAATTTGATAATTTTACAACCCTGTAATAAGGACATTCACTTTGTAAAATATTTGATCACTTATAATCAAGAAATATTCATGGAAAAATAAAAACAAATATATTCTGCTTAAGTTCAAGGTGGAAATTTAGATATTGATAGAGCAGACACTTATTATGTTAGAAATATGGCCATTTGAAAATGCAATATTGCAAAAATAACTCTTCACATAAAGAGCCTTTAATCATTAAGCTGCCACTTTTCAAAATTCACGCACTAAGAAAACAATGATTACATGTGCAAAAATTTCTCCATTAGTAAGCATTTACCAACTCAGTCACTCAGGATAGCTTTTTCTTCTTTAATAGCATTTTCACATTCTATAAAGTGGTACTTTTCCAAGTCTATACAAGATGAGAAAATTAAGTTTTTACAAGTATTGATTTGTTACATTAGTCAGTATTTATCCATTTAATCATTCTGAATGATTGTATTTTCTACAATGGCAGCATTTTCAAATTCCATACCCTTCAAGAATCTAATGTACTGCAGTAGATGACCAACACCAAGAGAATGGAGACATGTCAGCAGCATTTACGAAATGAGCTTCAGTATTACAGTACAATTGTTATCCATAGATCCCACTGGGAAATGGAAAAAGACAAGATCTCCTGGAGATGGTTGGAAGGAGAGGAGGAGGAGAACATGAGGGATTGGATGGTCCAGTTTGGGGAAGGGCAGAGTTGGAGACCAACGAAAGAGATATCTTGATAGAGGGAGCCCTTGTGGTGTTAGCAAGAAATCTGGCACTAGGGAAATTCCCACAAATCCACAAGCATGACCTCAACTAAGACTCTGAGCAATAGTGAAGAGGCTACCTTAACAGTCCTTGCTCTGTAATCAGATTTATGACTACCTTAATTGTCATCATAGAACCTTCATCCAGTAACTGATGAAAACAGAAGCAGAGATCCACAGTAAGCACTGGAACAAACTCTTTGAGTACAGATGTAGAGAGGGAGGAGTGATAATATAAGCAAAGGAGTCAAGAGCATGATGGGGGAAGCCACAGAAACAGCTGACAGAGATAGTGGAAGCCCACTTACCCTTAACTGACTACATGGGAACCACATAGTCCCTCTGAATATGGATGACAGTTGCATGGTTTGGGCAGTTTGCAGGGCCACTGGCAGTGGAATCAGTATTTATCTCTAGTGCATGAACTGTCTTTTAGGAGTCCATTCCCTGTGGATGGATACATTGCTCAGCCTAGATACAGTGGGGAGGGCCTTGATCCTGACTCAAAGTACTCTGATAGACTTTGTTGACTCTTCATGAGAAACCTCACCCTCCCTGAGGAGAGGATGGGGTTGGGGGGCAAAGATGGTGGTAGCAGGAATAGGGGAGGGATGGGATCTCAGATTGGTATGTAAAATAAAAATAATTATTTAAAAAAATCAACCATTAAAAATGACCAACTGTATTCATAAAAATATTATATATTATGTTTAGCAAGACATTAGGTAGTTATAAAGCAATGAACCTAGGTTAAGATGGAGACTAACATTTGAGTCATGATTAGCACCACACAAGGAACTTGTTATTCTGAATCCAGGTAGAAGTTCATTATGTATTAAAGCAATTAGAACAAAACTTGATTGGTATACCAATTAGAAAAGAATCTGACAGATGTTAATGACTCAGTTCCCTTTTCTCCCTGACTTAATTGTGTTTTATTTTCTTCGTAAATTAGTGGTGGGGTTTTCAATAGAAACTTGAGATATACCAATTACTGTAGCACGTTCCCTGTGCAGTATATGGACAAATAATGTGTCTCCAGGAATCATACATCATCCTCATTTCTGTTTTCCTGGGGTCTAAGTAAACAACTTGCATTATAATAACTTAAAGAAATTATATATTCACCAGATATATAATTATTTATGCATGTTAATACTTACGAATTTACTAGATATTACCTTAAATATATTATTATACAAATAGAAATGTTTTCTGACTTCTTGCAGTATCATCAAATGTTACAATCTAAATTGTTTGAGTACCATTTTGTTAATACTCCTGACTCATGTGTATTTGGAATTATGTTTATCTTTATTTATAGCAAAGTCAAGATAGAGGTTCTTAGCTATGGCATTGAATTAAAGCCAAAAGAATAACAAAAAGGGATTTAATTCAAACCCATCAAAGACACTACAAAATAAATTTGTTAATTGGAAAGAATAATGGAAGAGAGGAAAATGTGCTGCATACAGGTATTAGTCCAATGTTTTAGAAATCAGTTTTGATATGCATATTACCATATATTTTGCATGTAAATATACCTACACATCTTTATCTCCATTACTTGTCTTTAACATATAAGCTCTCCTCATACACAAAAAATTCCAGTGGGTTCTAGTCACAAATGTTTGCTTTATTCTCAGACCACTCGTTCTCCAGATTCATCTGTTTTATTTGTCATATTGAAGGTCATTGTCATTTGAATGTATCTGGCCATTATAATTGATAGATACTTTAATTTTTTAATGTTATATATTTTCAGTATTACATAAATGAGTAATCACTTTCTGGTTACAAAATATCCTATTCCTCAAGCACAGATAGAGTAAGAGTAAATGCAATTTCAATTGCCTTCCCATCACTTTAATAGATGTGCAATGTAGCTACACCTTCAGCGGTACAAGAAAAGCAAAGTTAAAGAGACAGGTGATACTTACTTCTTTCATGAGTCTATTTGTTGGAAAGGAATTATATGACAAATACAATTGAAGACATAATTGTGCCTGAAACAAAATTCCTGTATGGGAACAAAGTCTCTGGAAACTGATTTTTAGAAAAACAAAAGTAAGGTATTAAATGGAAACAAACAGATAATTGGGAGGTTAAAAAATTTTCCAGGAGAGAATGACCACTGAGAAGAAACAGAGAATGATACAGTGACAATAAATTTGAAAATGAGAGACTCTAGACTGAGGGAACTGTGTGTGTGTGTGTGTGTGTGTGTGTGTGTGTGTGTGTGTGTGTGTGTGTGTGTAATAAAACATAATGTTTGACTGGAAATGAAAAAATATAGGAATTAACCTAAGGTTTGAGAGGAAGGCCAATGAAAAAAAGTGAAACATTAGGAAAGTATTTTGACTCCAATTCTAAATGTCATTGTGAATGCTAGCCTGTCCATTAACATATCCATTGTTTTGGTCTTGTTTCTGGAATTATTTCTAGGAGAGACTATTTGACAGGAGACCTTATGATATTTTTCTCTTACAGTCCCTCCCCTTTCTATGATGATCCATAAGCCAAAAATCATGGGAACTGTGATGTAGATTTCTTTTGGGACAAGACTCTTCATGACCCATTGATCTCCACATTGTTTCTAGTTGTGGTTTTCTTTAATGGTCTTTATTTAATTTAAAGAGAGGCTTCTTGTTTGAGGGGTATAACTATACCTATCTTTCGAATAAGAATCAATTTTCGAATGTACTCAGGAAGTATGCTGGTCTTTTATGAAGTCCATGACCTCATTATTTCCAGGAAGCTGATTATAATTCCAGTACCAAGCATTAATCCCTCACTTTTGAATGTACCTTAAGTCCAATTAGACAGCTGTTGGTTGCCATCAACATGTGAATGCCACTTATTGCATCTTTATGCATATTATTCAATGCAGGTAATTGTCATGGTTCATAGATACAGAGGTACATAAGAGTGTCTGATTATTTCCATCGCTTGGCCGTTTGCATAATAATTTGGGGAATCACAGAAACTGTTGTGTCTTCAGCAACAGGGGCCTATACTTTACCTCAGAGAGGTGATGAAGGGCTATATCAATAATATATATTGTTTTTGGAAATCATTTGGATTGCTCTTAGTAACCATTTAAATGGTTTCTACTGCTTGGTAATGTGCTTCTCATTAGGTTAAGGTGTTTGTTGGGAGCATTGTCAACCAAAGTGGCTTAACTTCCCTACTTGCATTTGTAAGTAGTATAAAATTAAAATAAATATATATTAATGAGATTTCTTGAAACTTTATTAAACAATCTTGGTGTTATTTTTCACTTCTCCTCCTCCTCTTTTTTGTGTTGATACCCTCCCCTAATCTCCAGTTCAAGCACTCCCAGGTTATTCTGTTTCCCAATTCATATCACCTGGATCCTGCTATTTCCCTCCCAGTAGTCCCTCCAGCATTTATAGTTCACTACACTGAGTAGATTTATGTGCTTACTCGATTTAAGGGCTTGAATCCCCTAGAAAAAGAAGTTTAGGGAACTACTCAAGGCAGGGAGGAGAATTACTAATGAGGCCCCTTCAAATAATTTACACACAAAGAACAGTGGACTGATTTGCCAGGATACATATATATATATATATATATATATATATATATATATATATATATATTCACATATGAAAAAAATCAAGGTAAAGAAGGCTCTAAACTGGGAAGTCAGGGTAAGTTATGAAGGGCCTGTGGAGAAGGCAGGCAGGGAGAAAAGGCTGGCAAGATGGAACTGCATATAAAAGTTTCCAGCCTGGTAGCATAAATTCCAACCCTGGAACTCATCTAATGTTATAAGGAGAAAACTAACTCCACAGAGTTTTCTTCCAACCTCCCCATGTGTGCCAGTGCCTATGAGCATAAACACATGCATAGCATACACTTAAAAGCACACGATAACAATAATAGCTAAAATGTTTTTAGTTATATACAAAATTACTACATTGTGGACAATATCTGTATATTAGGATGATGAACATTAAAGCTAACTATGTCCACAAGAAAGCATGGTGTATCCCTGATTGACTTTTGAGGGAGGGAATGTGTATTAGTGAATTTTCATAGTTCCCTAAAATAGTCTAGGTCATCATGATACCACAGTCAGGCAAGGATGAATCTACACTTGAAGATTTAACAAGGATAGTTGAAAACACATAAGGTTATATAATAATATCTCCAGCCAAAATTTGCAAATTTAGGCTTACTAAAATTGTCCCTTTCTATCTTTCCTTTTAGTTGTTTTTCCAAAGGTGAAGACTGAGTCCAGGGCCTTGCCCTTGTTTAGAAACTATTCTCACCCAACTGTAGAGTTAGACCTCCAAGCTCAATAATCCCCAGAGAACTCTGAGTCCAAACAAATGGTCTTCCAAAAAAGAAAATAAACAAATGCACCTAAACAATCAATTCAGCCATGAGGTTAGAAGTGTTTATTGAATATATATTCAATGCCTGGCATCTGGCAAAGCGCATTAAAAGTCACACACAGTCTGGGAATTTAAGAAGGTTGCAATCATACAGAAAGAAAGAAAAAACAAAGAGAAAAAAGAAAGAAAGAACAAAGAAAGAAAAGAGAACAAAAAGAACAATGGAAAGAAACAGAAATCAAAATCCAAACAAATAGCTCATAAAAATACTCATGTAGTCTGTTTTTTGTTGACAAACTAGTATTTGGCCTGGGGCCTTCCCTGGAGTGTGACTGATACTCTCAGTGACCTGGCACTTGAGGAAACTGCCTTTCTCTTTCTCAGAGGTATAAATTGCAAATAGTGTCTTACTTATAGGTATCCAATAGTATCCACTTCCACTTCTCACATTACTTTTCTTTTTCTTGGAGATTTAAACAGAAAGTGGGATGACATGAAGTTTGCTGGGGAGGGCAGGCAGAAGGACCAGCAAGAGTTGAGAAGAAAAAGAATGTGATCAATATACATTGTATGAAAAAATTAATAAAACAATAAAGAAGTAACCTCAAAAACTTTTGAGTAGATAAAGAGATATAAAACAAAATAAAGACACAATCAACTTGAGAAATATTTCAGAAAAGGCCAAAGAGCTACAGACATGGTTGAGGCTTTCATCTACGGTAATGGAGGCTTGAGAAGTAAGGCAAAATTCTTGATTCTTGGTTATACAGAGCAAAGGAGTCTGCAAAGTGACTCGGTGTTTTCTGGATTAAATTGCTAAAATAAAAACACTCCATCCCTTATTTTAATATTTTTACAGAATTTCAGTGCCAATTTTAAGCTATTTTGTTTAACATATTTCGATTTATATCCTTTATATTAGTTGACAGAAATTTGTTCAAATTGCATTCTACATTCTTCAAAATGTACAGTACATTAATTCATTTTTTAAAAAATATTTTCTGTGACAGCACTATTTGCAACTAGAGTTTGTCACTCATCAGAAAATTGGTAGTTTTGATGTGTGTGTGTTTTCAGCTAGGGGCTTATTTAACTGACAGCAACTGCCTTTATAAGACCACTGTTACATTGAAGAGTACTCAAATAAACTAATGAATAGCCTTTTAAACAGAAATATGATCATTTATTTTTTATCATGATCATAAAATACTATTCTGTGGAGTTAACAACCTTTAATAAAAGAGTGGTTGTTAGCTCATTAAATTAATCCAATGCAAAACCAGATGTACATTATATAAGAGCAGAGACTCGGTAGCATAGACAGTGATAAAGAACATCAAAGAATGTGCCATCAATGCTCTTTCCAATGCTGTTTTCCATGTGACACAGCAAACCTAAGCTAGTAAAAAGAAACAACATCAGAGAAAAAGAAGTTACCTCTCCCAGGACTACTCAAAAACTGTGTGGATCCATGATTTTTAGAACTTGCCCACATCAAGGATCACTGGATGAGGTTTAAAAACAGTAGTGACGATCGATCTTCCACTCTAAAGCAAGAAACTATGGTAGTATTGATAAGGGCACATGGATCCAGAACAACCATTAAAGTTTGGCTAAATGCTAGAGTTGTAGGCCCTGAAAAATGTTTCTGTCTAAATGCCAATCCAATCAGATGCTTCAGCATTGGCATTTTTATTGTCGATTTTTCTTTATTTCAATGTAAGAAGAATGTTTGTACATCTTCCATCACTTTAAAGTTGTATCTTCTGATAACTAAACATGGGTAACTAAATGTACTATATTCGTGATAATGCAAAAACAAAGGCATACCCACTGGGGAATGTAGATGATAGGGAGTCAAAGCTGGTCACTCAGCTTTGAGAAAATATAGGCAATTCTGTGGATAGAAGTAAAATAGCAAAAACATTTTCTCCAGAACAGAGAGATTATAAAGTCTAAATTGTTAATGGATAAATCAGTATTGTGCAATTTTAATCAAAATAATATAAGATAATTAATATTTGTCACTTCATGAATCGGTGGTCAAAGCTCATTAAATGGAGTTGCAGATCACAATACTAAAAATTAAGGAATTAATATATAAGAATCCAAATACCTTGGTTAGTCTAAAAATATCATGACAGAACAAAGATTTGCCAGGGAATAAATAATTAAATAGAGAAAACCAAGTGCATCTCGAATGTCTGAAATAAATTCTGGCATATAATATTCTCAGTAAACTTTAAAACATAGGCTACACAACAAATGACAAAACATATAAGTAGAACTACACATTTTATATACTATAAGATATTTTTATAACTTCTGGTTGTTGTCATTAAGACCCTATTTTGATTCCTCATAAAGTATAATTGAGGGGGAATTTTAAAACCAATTTGGTGAGATCACATAGGGTGCATTAATTTTTATCAAGGGTAAAATTATTTTAGCAAAGGATTTTTCTACCAACCAACTCCTACATGCCCAATCAATTCTTGACGATATGATTACTCTACGAAGAAGAAATTATGATTAATTAAAGGAAGCCCCTTCAAGGACAATTGGCCCACAGTGCACAACTTGAGAAAAGAGCTGACATGCTCTGTGTCTTTTTATGCTCACCATTTATGTTAATTATATGTACTATGAGACTTGTGGAGGGTGCCACTGCCATTTGATAATAAGTTGTGAAGCAAAAAATAGGCAGTGTGATTCACACATCTGAAGGGAGAGAGATGTTTGGTCTTAAGGACTGCTATAAAGCATGTTGTTACCACTGTTCACTTATCTAAATTGAACCTAAGAATGTGCAATAGCCAGTACAGATTGTTGTTTCCTTAGTTCACAGTTGTTTCTGCATTTGTGTACAGTTAAAAATAGAAGAAATCTTTAAAACATTGAATTATATTTTTTAAAAGAGTGAGGGACAAAAGAAAAATGTTGAAAAGATTTAATAAAGTTAAAATAAAAAATCTGTCATTACATTGAACATTTTAGGATTCTAATAAGAAACTAGACAGCTCAAATTAAAAGAACATTTCCTAGTTAGAAAATCTGAATTAAGCAACAATCTGAAATCTGGGTACCCTGGAAACTCCCTAAGTATTTGAACCCATGTTCAGGTTATTTAGTTTCATTACATTATATGTTTGATTTTTTTGAAATTACCAAATCAACTGTATTTTTCTTCCCTTGAGTTTTGTTACTCTATTAGCAGTATAATTGTGTTTTCTATAATCTCTTCAATTTTATTAATATGTACTTATTGTACAAAATTAAGTGATTCATTTTTGCAATTTTTATATTTCTATCCATACTTTGATTATATTTTCTCTCCATTAATTTTTAACTGAGCAGCTGAGTTACACTACTTAAGCTCTGTGATTCTTTGATTGACTTTCTATCTTCTTCCTTGTAGTCAAGTAATGGTTTAGATTTCTAAATTAGGGATACACATAGAAAAATCTTAGAAAATTGTATAATATATTGAGCATATCTGCGATCCTGATTCTTTTTATTTTTCTTTTATTGTATTTTTTATATTCCTATTCATTTTATTTAATTTTATTATAAAAATTGTTTTATTTATCAAGTAAACTATCCTTAAATTTATTCTTTCAGACTTCTATGTATATATACAATGTATTTTCATTATAACTACTCCACTGGATCTTTAGTTCCTCCCAGATTCCCCACTTCGAATGCTCCTTCTAAGTTTACATCATTTTTTCTTTTATAATTTACTATTTAACCCACAGAATACAATTAGTCCTGTCCATGTACACCTATATATGGGATATTAACAGTTGTTGGGTGAGGGGACACTGGAAGTAAAATGCTTAAAGGGATATTGTTGTGGGAATTGGTGAAAACTTTGGATAGGTGTGGGTTAACCAATCTATGGTGTATATAAAAGCCATCTCAGAACCCACTAGTTAGTAAGCTTATTTAACAATATATATATATATATATATATATATATATATATTATCAAAGAAAGATATATTGTCTGTTTGGAGGAACAAATCTATTCCCAGAAGAATACACCAAGCATGGGATATTGCTCTGGGTCATTGGTCAGAAAGGACTAAGAAGCCTGCAAAGAAAAACAAACTATTGCCATGCTTTTATCACCTTATTTTTATACCCTATTGCTTAAGAAATAAGATTCCTTCATTGTAGGCTATAGACAAGTCAGTTTCAAACTGACTAGAGAACTTGTTATCTGTTGGCTATGTTTAACAGAGATATAATGGGCTATAAAAAAAAAACTCCAGGTGCATTGTGTAGATGATTAATCAAGTCCCTGAATGGTAAAATCCCAACCAGCAAAACAAGATGTATCCATAGGTATAATAGTGATGTGGATATTAAGGAGTGTTCAACCCCTTTATCATTTGATATAAATACCACAGGAGGGAATTTATTCCTGATATGTAAACCAGGTCTATGTACATCATAGGTCTTAAGGAGGAAATTTCAATTATTATTTTGCTAAATGGTCATGTTGTCAAACTCCTTTACAATATCATTATTCCCGTAACCTGAATTATTCTTTCTGTAGCCCTAGCCATTATCCCAAAATAAGACTGTGAGTGTTCAGCCCTAAACCGGACATCTTTAAATCGGACATCAACTACTGACCAAAGATTAGGGAATATCACAGAAAAAGCTGAATAAATGCAACAAACAGAAAATGAAAAAAAATGATATGAAATGATGAAAATTTTTTACTCATGAACTCAAAATATTAGTGATTTTAAGGCATTGTGTATGCACGTATTAGGAAACTGTACACAATTGTTTTTTGATGGGGGATATCCTTCTGTATATGTTTCTTTTATTGGTTGATGAATAAAACACTGTTTGGCCCATAGAGGCAGGAAAATAGATGGGGCTAGGCTATGAGAATTCTGGGAAAGGTAAGCAGAGGTCCCAGAAAAAAAAGGACAAGTAGCCACCATAGGGCATTCTCTGGTAAGTTAAGACCATGTAGAAATACATAGATTTATATAAATGTTGTAATAATTAAGAAAGTGCTAGCTAATAAGAAACTCCAGCCATTGGCCAACAGTTTAATAATTAATAAGAGTCTGTGTGTTTATTTGGGGCTGAGAACGGTGACAGGACTTTGCAGGACAAGAATCTCTGCAACAGTTTTTAAGTAAAATGAGCATTTATTAACTAATACTTTCATATGCTACCCTACCCAATATTCATATAATTTTTTTAAAATCAGTACTTGATTTAAATCAAATGTTCTATGATCTTAGAGTTATTTTCGGATAAAAGATTTGTATTGTCCGTGTATGTTAATGTTTTCTATATGATTTTGCTAGAGATAAAGATATGAATGAATCATAGTTATTTTTTCTTACTAGTGTTTTATTATTTCCTTGAAAAAGACTCCAAAATAATTTTATGACATAGGGTTAGCTTTGAAAAATCTATTTCAGATTTTCCCAAGAAAAACAGAAAATAAGAAAAATAAAAATGAAGCCAGGCGTTGGTGGCACACACCTTTAATCTCAGCACTTGGGAGACAGAGGCAGGTGAGTTCCAGACCAGCCTGGTCTCCAGAGTGAGTACCAGGATAGGCTATAAAGTTACACACAGAAACCTGTCTCGAAAAAACAAAAAAAAAAGAAAGAAAGAAAGAAAGAAAAATGAGTAAGCAAAGAGAGGAATTAGAATTAAACCAATGTGAAATCATAATCAAAAATTTTTTTCTTCAAAGAGCAGGAAAATTTTAAATGCATTAAACTCCATTTATGAATATACATAAATTAATAATACAGCTTTAAAAGTTACTATAGACAGTTTAAACAATAGCTCACATACTTCACAAGTCTCTGGTGCCATATAATTAAAAACATAGTGATTATTAATCTCAGGAGAATAAAAATAATCCAGTGAGTTTTTCATTAAATATAATAATCTACTTTAGACACACAGGGTAAACAATCTTCTCTGAGGGTTTTCCTCTTTTGTGCTAAGGTATTTGTCAAATGCACAATCTCTTATTCATGTTAAAATTTCCCCAGAGTAGACAATGCAATTACACAATATCCTTTGAGAACTAACACCAATTAGAGTGATATGTACATGAATTACAGCATGAAAGAAACTCTGTGTGGTGTCAAGGTATAAGACATGGAGAAGTCCTGAGTGCTTACATTAGTCAGGACTTTAGTTAAAGGGCTCATCTCCAGAACTCCTCAAAGCCTGTCACTCCCCACTTGCAAAAACTGTTTGATGCAATATTTCTAAAGTAACCAGAACACTGTTGTCTAAGTTATGACAGACTGATGTGACCAGATGAACTCATACCTAACTTAGATCGCATGTGATGAACTCTGGAGACCTATGCTTATCTTCTTTCCAATGACTTTATGGGAAAAAATGGTTATGAGACTAATGTGATGGCAAGAACCTGTTACCACAGCTAACATAATTTTGAGGCAACAGAATTGGCTGTGCCTGGAGTTCAAGGCAAGATGGAATAAAGGAGAAAAATCACACACACACACACACACACACACACACACACACACACACACACACACACACACACAATCCTTGTGTGAGGATATGAAGTTGGATTTTCAGAATTAAGAAAAATCTGTTCATTTTTATTCCCAGTACTCACACAGTGATGAGAAGGAGCAGGAGAAACCTCTGAGCTTGTGGGCTGGCTACCCTGTTCAAAGTCATTGTGAACTCTTTTCAAGAGACCCTGTCTGATAAAATATGGAAGATTTGGATGACTCATGCATCAATTAGGCTGTACAAACACACACACACACACACACACACACACACACACACACACACACACACACCATACATACACAGAGATGAAAATGTAAAATCTATATTAAGAAATAGTATAATATTTATAATATGTCATAAATTGATAAATTTTCATTGAAGAAGTGCAATGTACAACGTGGTTTAAAAAAACAGTAGAAAGCCCATTTGAAGTATTTGAAATAGTGAATATCAGGCCCACAAAGAACTCTGAAGTGAAAGTTTCTGTTTCATACTGGATATGGACATTTCAGTTACTTGGTTGTACTTTCACATGAAGGCAGACTTTATTATGTAGACAGCTTTGCAGGGGTATCTCATTGATTTAAAACTTACATTTTATGGAGACATAGACTCAAATATGTGTAAGACCTGAAAGTAACTTTTTTTACATAACTGAAACATAAGGTTCAGGTAAATCTCTCAATTCTGTTCAAAAGGTGCATTTGCAAAAAAGAAATACTGATAAAAATTGTTTGTAAGATATTTAATACAAAGATAGTTGATAGTAATAAGAGATAACATATTTTTTCCTCCAGGTGAACTAAATATCATTTAAGGTACAAAATAGAGATTTCATACAGGACAGAGCATCGCCACATTTTAAAAATAAAAATTTTAAAACATACTCTGGCCACTGAAAAATATTTCATGAATTAAATACATTTTGGATATCCAAACACTTTCCTGTTCCCTTAAGACTTCAGAATGTCTTTAGAAAGCATTTGGTGTTATCTTTGTGGTGGGAAGGTCACATGTCTATCCATGTCAGGTAAGGAACCAATGACAGACCAAAAATTAGAAATCACTTAGGGCAATCTGTGCAAATCAATAGTGAGAATTATCTACAAAAGCACAGGCAATTTATGTGCAGATATATAATGGAAGGAATTATCTCCCCTGATCCAGCAAACATTAACCGCTTAATATCCATCTGAGGAGAGACCAGGACTGTTCATCTGTTCCTCAACTGCTTCTGCTTTGCACAGCAACACTTGTCCCTGGGATGGAATGTTATTGTGCCCAACATTGACAGTGTCATGTGACAAAAACCGATGTTATGACAAAAACCACTCTATTATACCTGGAAAACAAGAGTTCCAAAACAAATGGGGTAATCATTTTCCAAACTGTGAAATGTTTATGGATACAAATACTTTCTGAGACTATAAAATTATGACTAAAGCAATAAACTAAATTTGATACTAGAAATATGACAAACTCACACGTGTGCACGCACACACACATATTTATACTTATGTCCCTCATATAAAATGTATGTTCCTTAAATATTTATAGAATATAACAATTAACAATGCATCATGAAACATGTATAAATGAAGTCTCTACGTAAACAACCCTGTGAAGGAAAATTTATATATTTTTATAGTGAATATCTTAGTTTTCCTGTTTTATTTAGAAGTCAAATATCTTTTTTAAATGAACAAGAAATGATTTTCAATTTCTGGAAACATCAGTAATATGTTATGAAATGTGACTTTTGATTATCTCTCAGCTTTAAATTAAGTATTTTTTGATTCCTGGATATTTTAGGAGTGTCACATTTTCTATGAAATGCTAATTATAAAAAAAATACTATTTTTACAGGATCTCTGTTTCTAAGTATAAAGGTAGAAAGCCCATGACAAAGCAAAGGTATAGTAAGAGACTGGAAAATTGTTTACATAGATCATGATTTCAATTTTCACAAACTGTTAACAGATTACCATTTTACTATGTTATTTATAATCTAGTAATTGTAGTGGTTTATTCTTGTGGTTATACTGATTCTTAGCAATTCCAGTGAAATAATCATTTAATAATTAAGAATGCCCTTCTTTTGCTTTTAAATTTGAATGTAACTACAAAGCTTTAAAGAGAATATATTTTACTTTAAAACAAAATTTAACGCCTAATCCAAAAGCAAGAAAAAGATGAACAGAGTATGAACCTCTCTCTCTCTCTCTCTCTCTCTCTCTCTCTCTCTCTCTCTCTCTCTCTCTCTCTCTCTCTCTGTGTGTGTGTGTGTGTGTGTGTGTGTTTCCCATCCATGTGCTTATTGTTTTTTGATTAATTATCCTATCATTACACCATGTTTCCTCTCTTGGTCATATACTTTTGTCTATTTCATTTATACATACTAACTTTTATCTTGTCTTCATTATGTCTTAGAAAACCAAATAAACTTGCTTTACAAAATTTAATTTAAAATGACTTAGCAGGCATTGTTTAATTCACTTAAGCAATTCTAAAATAGATGCCAGTGTATTATACACATGCATGTCACAATTTGTTGTAAGAAGCTTCAGTACATCAGACATTTTTGTACAATTACATGTCAATTGTATTATGAATTACACCTTAGTTCCTACATACACAATTTTATGCCATCTTTTTTTTGAAGAAATTACTTTTTGTTAGTTCAAATTAGAGACAAGCCTGCTTCATATGGCAACCCCTTCTCCCTCTCACTCCCCTTCCCCTACCCCAACCAGCCCCCCACATCATTCCCCCTCTTCTCCCCAGGAAGGATAAGGCCCTCCATGGGGGTTCCCCAAAGTCTGTCATATAATCTTGGGCAGGGCCAAGGCCCTCCCCTATGTGTTTAGGCTGAAAGAGCATCCCTCCATGTGGGATGGGCTCCCAAAGTCGCTTCTTATGCCAGGGATAAATACTGATTGACTACCAGGAGCCCCATGGAGTGCCAAGGCCTTCTAATTGTCATCCACATTCAGGGGTCTGGATCAGTCTGGTGATGGCCTGCCAGACATCGGACTGGGCTCCATGCACTCCCCCTTGGTCATGTCAGCTGTTTCTGTGGGCTTCACCAGCCTGGTTCTGACCTCTTTGCTCTTCACTCCTCCATCTCTGCAACTGGGATCCAGAGTACAGTACAGTGTTCAGCTGTGGGTGTCTGTCTCTGCTTACATCAGCCACTGGATGAGGGATCTAGGATGGCATATAAGGCAGTCATCAGTCTCATTATAGGGGAAGGGCATTTAGGGTAGCCTGTCCACCATTGCCTAGATTGTCAGTTGGTGTCATCCTTGTAGATCTCTGGAAATCTCCCTAGTGTCTGTCAGATTGCTTCTCTAACCTATAATGGCTCCTTCTGTTATAGAATCTCTCATGTGCTCTCCTCTATTTTTCCCCGACTCAATATTTCTGCTCCTCCATTTCCTCCTCTCCCCTCTTCTCCTCCTCTCATTCTGGCAGCTCCCTCTCCCCTACACTTATGCTCCCAATTAGCTCAGGAGATCCTTCCGCTTCCAATTCTCCGGGTCCATGCATTTTTCTTTTGGAGTCCTTCTTGTTTCCTAGTTCCTTTGGTGATAAGGATTGAAGGCTGGTAATCATTTGCTCTATGTCTAAAATTCATAAATGAATGAGTACATACCATGTTTGTCTTTTTGTGACTGGGTTACCTCACTCAAGATGGTTTCTTCTAGTTCCTTTTAGTTGCCTGTGAATTTCAAGATTACATTGCTTTTTTCTGCTGAGTAGGAATCCATTGTGTAAATGCACCATATTTTCTCTATCCATTCTTCAGTTGAGGTGCATCTAGGCTGTTTCTTGGTTCTGGCTATTACAAACAATGCTACTATGAACATAGTAGAACATATGTCCTTGTTGTACGAATGTGCATTCCCTGGGTATATATAGTGGGAAATTACCAATATGGAGTGAGGTAGAAATATAAGGGTATTTAATAGGGAAAAGCCTTACTTACAGAGCGACCTAGCCAGCCAGTATGGCAGCTGTCTGTACAGCAAGCTGAAAGGGTGGACTCTGAAAGCGAAACCCACCCAACTGAAACTCTTACTCTACATCACCCTGACCATGCCCTCTCAGGCGTGGTCAGGCAGACCTGCAGCCAACCCCTAAACAGGCATGGCTACTGGTTCCCCTGCAATTCCCCTTTTAGTCTAAAAGAGGATTAATACTTAACAATGTAAAGTATCCAAAATTAACCATCATAAGTGTGAAATATAAGAAGATACAACAATCTGCTTATGTCACATACTAATTATCTATTTTAACTAAACCCTAGGGTGTCCAAGCCTGAACACCTCCTTCCAATCCCAACCATAAACAATAGGAAGCTATACCTAACTAGGTATATACACTATCCTAAGTGACACACTATCCTAAGTGACAACAATGGGGGAAATGGGACATAGCATTCTGAAAGTTACTTCCTGCTGAAATGGGACGATGACATGCTTGTGGGGTCCTGGGGGAAGAAATGTTAGTATAGTAAAAGTCTTGAATGGATTGTATCCAGTCCATGCTAGATGGGATTCGCATGATTGAAGATCTCGCGTGAAATCCTCAACTTGATTGAAGTCAGTACCCGAAGCCTTGGCTGGAGTGTCAGTTGAAATGGAGCAAGTCTTCCAGTGCAGTTGAGGAGGTGTGGCCCATTTTCTTTCAGGGTGGACAGGGATTGCTGTCAGGTAGGTCTTCATTGGCTGTGTGGGACTCAAACATAAACAGTTATCAGAGAAATGTTTGCTTGTGATGTACACATACTGGGAAAGGCAACCATGGGAGAATAACAATTGAAAGAAAGATCCAAGAAAAAACAAGACAGTCCCCAAATTCTTCTTTTATTCTGTATTACATCAATTGGCTTCTTGATACAATACAGAAACTCTAAGGTTTAGGTAAACAACGTGCTTGTATTTTAGAGGAGGAAAGCCAAATCCACCTCGAAATCCAGCAATAATTTAATTGAATAGGGACTAGGAAATAAGGAGAAATAGAGTTCTCTGAGAGACAGCTGTAAAGTTTACCATGTGGCATGTTCCTTTTGTTTGATGGTTATAGCTACCTTCTCTTCTTAAGAATATACCCATGCAGTGTCCTTTGACTTCTGGAGATGAGTTTTCCTGTGAAGATGAAAGCAAAACACTTCCCTTTCCTTTGGGAGGTTTCTAATTAGATTATAAGATATACCTTAGTAGAATACCTGTCATTTCTTCTCATTGAGAGGTTTTTCCTTTTCAACTCGAATCTTGATCAATTTTGATGGTATCCAAAGATTTCTTCTCCTGTGGAAACCAATGCAAAACCCCTACCCCAACATAACACATGTCCTGGTTTCCATACAGAGGTTGGCACATCTTTGAAGTAGAGTGGCTGATTCAGTTCAGCAGTTTTTTCCATAGTCCAGTGTCTTTCCACAGCTGTTTGTCCTTTTTTATTGGCATTAAGAAAGTTTAGTGTTAATAAAGCATTATGCAAACTATGTTTGGGGGGGGCATTAGTCTTCCAAGCTTGTTTGTTGAGCATCTCCTTTAGTGTTCTATTAGATCTTTCAACCACTGCTTGGCCTGTAGGATTGTGTGGTATACTGGTAACATGCATTATGTTATAATATTTGAAAAATTGTTCTAACTTTGTGGAGACATATGCTGGAGCATTGTCAGTTTTTATTTGTGCAGGTATACCCATAACTGCCATCACCTCTAACAGGTGTGTAATAACAGAATCAGTTTTTTCAGAGTTAAGAGCAGTAGCCAATTGGAACCCTGAGAATGTGTCTATAGTATGATATACATATTTCAAATTTCCAAATTCTGCAAAGTGAAAGACATCCATCTGCCAAACCTCACTTTTTTGTTTTCCCTTAGGATTACAACCTGCTGGCAATGGAGTTTGATTATAAAAGGAACAAGTAGGACAGTTTCTCACTGTCTCCTTCACTTGTTGCCAAGTGATGGAGAAGTCCTTTTTCCAACCTTTGCTATTTGCATGATGTTTCTTATGAAATTCTGAGGCTTCTAGCACACTTCCAATTAATAAACAATAAATCTCATCATTGCCTTGTGCTAGTGGGCCTGGTAGACCTGTATGGGGACTCATATGTGTAATATATATAGGATTTCTTCTGTTTCTGATAGTTTCCTGTAATTTTAAAAACAGAGAAGTTAATTCTGCATTATCAAGAATGAATTCTGCAGTCACAATGTGTAACATGACTCTCTCTGCATATTGAGAATCAGTAACTATATTAAGAGGTTCTGTAAAATCCTTAAGTACCATGAGAATTGCATATAATTCTGCCCTCTGTACAGATGTATATGGACTTTGAACTACTTTACTTACCTCACCTGCTTTATAACCTGTCTTACCTGATTTGTTGGCATCAGTGTAGAAGGTAAGAACTCCAGAAATGGGAGTTTGTCTTACAATACGTGGAAGAATTATGACTGTCTTTTTTATGAATTTAATTCTGTCAGTTTTGGGATAGTTGTTGCTAATTGTTCCCAAAAAGTCAGTAAGAACTATTTGCCAATATTCATTATCCTTCCACAAGGAGGAAATTTGTTCATTAGTTAAATGTACTATGATTTCTGCTGGATCTTTTACAGTCAGTTGATGAAGTATTAATTTTCCTTTTAAAATCAAATCAGGAATATTTTCTATATATGTCTTTAACTTTTTATTCTGTTTATGTGGCAGAAATATCTACTCCAACATAGTGGCTACCCTCTGCATCAGAAATCCTGAAGGATATTCTCTGGATGGCAAGATAACCAGAATACAGTCTAAATCAAGGTTTATCCGATCTACATGTGCATCCAATATTCGGCTTTCTACCCATTGTAACTCTTTTTATGCCTCAGCAGATAATATTCTAGGACTGTTTAGATCCTTATCACCTTTAAGGGCCATTTTTAAATGCTTTAAGTCATGTCCTTCTACAACAATAATCGTCTGTAGTTGAGAAATTTCCCCTAATAATTTCTGAAAAGAATTAAGAATTTGATAATGATCTCTCCTAATTTGTACCTTTTGATGTCTGATTCTTTGTAAGTCTATCTTGTAACCTAAATAGTTAATAGAATCTCCTCTTTATATCTTTTTTACGGCAATTTGTAGCACCCAATGAGCCAGAACTTCCTTCACCATTTAAACATATGTTCCAAAGTTTCATTATTGGAATCTGATAAAAGAATGTCATCCATGTAATGATAAACAATAGATTGTGAAAATTGCTTATGAATTATTTCCAAGGGTTGCTGTATAAAGTGCTGACACAAAGTAGGACTATTTAGCATTCCTTGTGGCAAAACTCTCCACTGATATCTCCTAACTGGCTGTGAATTATTAAGAGTTGGTACAGTAAATGCAAATTTTTCTCTATCATTTGCCTCTAACAGTATTGTGAAAAAATAGTCTTTTAGATCAATGACTATGATAGGCCATCATTTAGGTATTAAGGAAGGTAATAGCATTCCAGGTTGCAGAGTGCCCATTGGTTGAATTACCTTATTTATGGCAGCACTCTCCACTTACCTGACTTCTTTTTGATAACAAATATAGGAGAATTCCAAGTATATTCCTTTATATGTCCAGCATCTAGCTGTTCCTGTACTAACTTTTCTAAAGCCTCTAGCTTCTCAGAGGTCATAGGCCATTGTCCTACCCAAACTGGTTCATCTGTAAGCCACTTCAATGGCAGGGCCTTTGGCTCCTCTGAAGGTCCATCATTTGTATCTAGTTTCTGTATAGCAATGATGGTAGGTAAACGTTTTCCATAGCGTCTTACCAGATATTTTCTACTATCTAAAGATTGTACATAATTTGTATCTGACACTGGAGGAATATTAATCTGAGTATTCCATTGGTATAAGAGATCACGACCCCAGAGATTCATAGCTGTATCTGCCACATATGATTTCAGTATCCCTTTCCTTCCTGTCCAATGCAGACCACCAAGTTAACACTCTGTTGAAATCTAGATAGAGTCCCAATTCCTAAAAATTGTACATTTGCCTCTCTAAGAGGTCATTTCTGAGGCCAAGACTTTTGGGTAATAATAGTTCATCTGCCCCAGTGTCTACTAAGCCAGAAATAACTTTATTATTAATTTTCACTTTCAACTGAGGCCTTTTATCATTACTAGCAGCTTGCCAAAATATGTGTTTCTCATTTTGTCCATTCACACTTGATTCTTCATCACTATTCAAACTACCATCTAGAGCAGTACCATTTTTCACAATAGGCAAAGAACTATCTATTTGTCCTGTGAGAGATTTTCTCCCATTGCTACTTGTAATGACCCACCTTTCTCGATGTCGGGGCCTTCTTGAGTCCCACCTCGGGGTTTCCCTGACCTTAACAGGTTTCCTTGTATGTCCCTGGTCGATCTATATTCATTGGTCAAGTGTATACTCTTACCACATCTTTTACACAATCCAGAAGGCAGTGACCTTCCGTATGAGGCATTGTTAGAATTCATTTGTCTACAATTTCTCTTAGTATGTCCCACAGTTGAAACATCTAGGTTCCTGGTGCCTTCGTGGTCTCCAGGGGAAGGCTCTTCCTACCCAAGGTTCTGGTTCATAGTAGTAGTAATGTCTAGCCTCTTGGTACCTATGTTGAGCTCTGTAAGGTGCTTCTCCTTCCCAAGCCCTTGCATTCTCACATCTAGAATTCTTAATTTCCTGTTGCCTTTTTAAACCTTTTGAAATGGATTCTCCTACCCAAGCTCCAATATCTTGTACATTATAATCAATGTTGGCTGCAAAAAAACCCATTCTTCTAGCAGAGCTGATCTGATCTTTAAAGGCAAAAGTATTCTTTTGCATATTGGGTTTGCATTTATAAGCTATTGTGTATATAATTGATTGTCTTGTTTCTGGATCTGTTACCTGTAATTGGACTGCCCTAGTTAACCTTTTAAGAAGTCCTGTAACTGCTCTATAGGTCCCTGTTCTATTCTGGTATAAGCTTTTAGGCATTTTCCTGGCTCATGAACCATATCCCAGGCATTTAATGTTGCTTTCCTGCATAGGGACAGTATATCATCATCATATTCAGCCTGAGCCTCTGGGTTAGCAAAATACCCTGACCAAGAAGCTTATCTAGAGGGGATTCAAAACGTTCCTTTATGCCCTGATACTCCAGGAGCTTCTATACTTCCCTCACCAATGCCTTCCACTGGATTTGGCATGGATTCTCAAGTACAGCTGCTACCAATCATTCCCAATCTCTGGGTGTCACCCTGTTGAAGGTTGCCCATGAATATAATAGCTATTTTATGTATAGGCTATGGAGACCATATTAGACAACTAATTCTTTAATATTCTTAAGATCCTTCAGCTGTATAGGTTGCCATTCATAAGCAATCCATCCATGAGGGTGTTTCTTAGAAGCTGGCTTTTCTACTATGGTAGCTGTGTACACTAATGGTGTATGAGTAACAACCTTAGAGGAATAGTCATGATACCTATGTGAGTAGGTGCCTCAGATTGGAGTGATTCTGCCTCTGAGGCAACCCAATGATCTTTAAGCCTAGTAATGATATTCTTATGAATAGTTTCAATCTCCTTAATAATAAAAGATTCCAAACATGCTAGTGAATCTGTAAATTACTCTAACTACTCATTTACATGTTTTTCTAGGTCTTTAATATGGTCATCCTTAGGCAGAATCTGGATGGTATGGAAATTGCCTTCTAGGTATTGGAGTCTAGATTCGAGGTCGTAATTTGCTGATTTTGAGTCTTCAGCAATTGACCATATGAACCTATATAATCTGTCAGCCCTGTACTGTAAATTTTCTTTCAAACATTCAAATCTAGACTCAAATTTGCTAACTTAGATACTTCAATAATTGATTGAATGTCATTGTCCAATTCCATAACCCTATCCTGGGTATTTTTGCACCTTTACCTCTAGTTTATGGGTAACAGTGCCTATCTGAGTTTCTAGCTGGCTACAGATATTCTTTAGCTCATCACAATCTTCTGACAGCCTAGCCTCTAAGGCCTGAGACATGGGGGATCTCTCTGTGTTTATCTTATCATAAATATGCTGCATCTCATCTTGGGTAGCAGACAACTCTGACTATAGCATATTGGACACAGAGCCAAGCTTATCATCCAATTTCTGTTCCACTTGCTTCACGATTGTGGTCTGACCTAATATGTTCTCTAAAACCTCATTGTGTAAAGCTGTTATTTCCTGCAAGCATGTGGTGAGGTTATCTCTGTCCCTGTTCCTGAGCCCTCTGGCTAGAAATATTATTTGTACCAGCAAGCTAACTGCCATTATGCCATATAGACCAGTAACTGGCAAATTAGCATCCTCCTCAAACATTGAATTCACGTAATAAGCAAAAATATTACCAATTTTAGCAAATGATAAATATGCTGCCATAATTTTACCTGATTTCTACTCAAGATGCAGTAACCATCTTTGTGCAGCAGGTGACACAGGCGTTAAGCTACTTGGTGCAGTGTTTGGCAGCGGTCGGTGGCAGCAGTGGAGAGAGGTCACAAAGTGGCTGCGCTTATCTTAGAGAGTATACGGCCTTGCAGCTGCAACACTGAAAGAGATGTGGCTTTACCACAGCAGCGGCCAGGGGAAGCTGCTGCTGAAAGCCGAGACTACTCAGCCAGAGTGTATCCCTTCATGTGGGATGGGCTCTCAAAGTCCCTTCTTACACCAGGGAGAAATCCTAATCCACTTCCAGAGGCTCCCTGGAGTGCAGGGGCCTCCTTATTGGCATCCATGTTCAGGGGGCTGGATCAGTCTTGTACTAGCCTCCCAGATAGCACCTGGGGTCAATATGCTTTCCTTTGTTCAGTCCAACAGTTTCTGTGGGTTTCTCCAACCTGGTACAGACCCCTTCGATCTTCATTCCTCCCTCTCTTCAACTAGGTTCCAGATTTCAGCTCAGTGCATTTCTGTGGATGTCTGTCTCTGCTTCCATCAGCCACTGGATGAGGGCTCTAGGATAGCATAGAGAGTAGTCATCAATCTCATTCTAGGGGAAGGGCTTTTAGGTAATCCTCTCCTCCATTGCCTGGATTGTCAGATTATGTCATCCTTATAGGTCTTTGGAGATCTCCCTAGTTCCAGATCTCTTCTCAACCTATAGTGGCTCCCTCTAGTATGGTATCTCTCATTCTGATCTCTTTCCTCTATTCTTCCCCCTACTCAATATCTCTGCTCCTCCATTTCCTCTCCTCTATTCTTCTTGTGATCTTATTCTGGCAGCACCTTCTCCCCTACCCTCATGCTCCCAATTAGTTCGGGAGTTCATGCCTCTTCCCATTCCTGGGGTCTATTTATCACTTAGAGTCCTTTATGATTCCTAGTTTCTTTGGTGAAGAGGATTATAGGCTGGTAAACCTTTGCTCTATGTCTAAAAATCATATATGAGTGAGTACATACCATGTTTGTCTTTTTGTGATTGGGTTACCTCATTCAGGATGGTTTCTTCTTGTTCCATCCATTTGCCTGCGAATTTCAAGATTCCATTCCTTTTTTCTACTGAGTAGTACTCCATTGTATAAATGTACCACATTTTCTCAATCCATTCTTCAGTTGAGGGGCATCTAGGTTGCTTCCAGGTTCTGGCTATTACAAACAATGCTGCTATGAATATGGTTGAACATATGCCCTTGTTGTATGAACATGCAATATTTGGGTATATACCCAAGAGAAGAATGGCTGGATCTTGAGGTAGAGTGATTCCCATTTTTCTGAGCAACCACCATACTGATTTCTATGGTCTTACAAGTTCACACTATCACCAGCAATGGAGCAGTGTTCCTTCTTCTCCGCATCCTCTACAGCATAGGTTGTCGTTGGTATTTTTGATTTTAGACATTCTGACAGGTGTGAGGTGGTATCTCAGAGTTGTTTTGAGTTGCATTTCTCTGATGGCCAAGGATTTTGAGCACTTTCTTAAGTGTCTTTCAGCCATTTCAGATTCCTCTGTTGAAAATTCTCTATTTAGTTCTGCACCCCACTTCTTAATTTCATTGTTTGGTGTTTTGGTGGCTAGCTTCTTGAGCTCCTTGTATATTTTGGAAATCAGCCCTCTGTCTGAAGTGGGGTTTCCCATTCTGTGGGTGGTCATTTTGTCTTACTGACTGTGTCCTTTGCCTTACAGAAGCTTTTCAGTTTCAGGAGGTCCCATTTATTGATTGAAGACCTCAGTGCCTGTGCTCCTGGCATGATGTTCAGGAATAGGTCTCCTGTGCCAATTTGTTCAAGGGTAATTCCCACTTTCTCATCTAGAAGATTCAGTGTGGCTGGATTTATGGAGTGATCTTTGATCCATTTGCACTTAAGTTTTGTGCATGGTGAAGGTATGGAACAATTTGCAATCTTCTGCATGTGTGAATCCAATTGTGCCAGCACCATTTGTTGAAGATGCTATCATTTTTCCATTGTATAGATTTAGCACCTCTGTCAAAAATAAAGTGTTCCTAGGTGCGTGGGTTAATATCTGGGTCTTCAATTGATTCCATTGGTCTATCTGTCTATTCTTGTGCCAATACCAAGCTGTTTTCAGAACTATGGCTCTATAATAGAGCTTGAAGTCAGGGATGGTGATGCATCCAGAAGATCTTTTATTATAAAGAGTTGTTTTGGCTATCCTGGGTTTTTTATTTTTCCATATAAAGTTGAGTATTGTTCTTTCAATGTCTGTGAAAAACTGTGTTGGGATTTTGATGGGGACTGCGTTGAATCTGTAGATTGCTTTTGGTAGGGTTGCCATATTACTATGTTAATTCTGCCTATCCAAGAGCATGGGAGATCTTTCTATTTTCTGGTATCTTCTTTAATTTCTTTCTTTAAAGTCTCAAAGTTCTTATTGTACAGGTCTTTCACTTTTTTGGTTAGTGTTACCCCCGGATATTTTATGTTGCTTGTGGATATTGTGAAAGGTGATGTTTCCATGATTTCTTTCTCATTGGGTTTTCATCTGTATACAATAGGGCTACAGATTATTTTGAGTTAATTTTGTATCCTGCTACCTTGCTGAATGTGTGTATCTGCTGTAGGAGTTTCCTGATAGAGTTTTTTGGGTCACTTATGTAGACTATCATGTCATCTGCAAATAGTGAAAGTTTGACTTCTTTCTTTCCAATTTGTATCCCTTTGATCCCCTTTTCTTGTCTTATTGCTCTAGCTAGAACTTCAAGTACAATATTGAAGAGATATGGAGATAGTTGACAGCCTTATCTTGTTCCTGATTTTAGAGGAAACACTTTGAATTTTCTCCATTTAGTTTGATGTTGGCTATTGTTTTGGTTTATATTGCATTTATCATGTTTAGATATGTTACTGCTATTCCTGTTCTCTCCAAGATCTTTATCATGAAGGGATGTTGGATTTTGTCAAAGGCTTTTTCAGCATCTAGTGAGATGATCATGTGGCTTTTCTTTTTCAGTTTGTTAATATGGTGGATTACATTGATGGATTTTCGGATGTTGAACCATCCTTGCATCCCTGGGATGATGCCTACTTTTTCATGGTGGATGATTTTTCTGATATGTTCTTCCATTCAATTTGCCAATATTTTTTTGAGCATTTTAGCATTGATGTTCATGAGGGATATCAGTCTGTAGTTCTCTTTCTTAGTGATATCTTTGTGTGGCTTGGGTATCAAGGTGATTGTAGCCTCGTAGAAAAATGGCAATATCCCATCTGCTTCTATTGGGCAGAACAGTTTGAGAAGTACTGGTATCACTCTTGATTGAATTTCTGGTAGAATTCTGCACTGAAGCCATCTGGCCCTGGACTTTTTTTGTTAGGAGGCTTTTGATGCCTGCTTCTATTTCAATACGGGTTATGGGTCGATTTAAACTGTTTATCTGATCTTGGTTTAATTTTGGTAAGTGATATTTATCCAGGAAACTGTCCATTTCCATTAGATTTTTGAATTTTGTGGAGTACAGGTTTTCAAAGTATGACCTGAAGATTCTCTGGATTTCCTCAATGTCCGTTGTTATATCTCCCTTTTCATTTCTGATTTTGTTAATTAGCATGCTCTCTCTCTGCCTTTTGGTTAGTTTGTCTAGAATTTTGTCTATCTTGTTGATCTTCTCAAAGAACCAACCCTTTGTTGCATTGATTCTATGTAATGATTTCCTGGTTTCTACTTTATTGGCTTCAGCTCTCAAGTTGATTATTTCCTGGTGTCTACTCATCCATGGTGAGTTTGCTTCTTTTTACTCTAATGCATTCAGTTGTTCTGTCAATTCTCTAATGTGACTTTTCTCCAGTTTCTTCATGTGGGCACTTAGTTCTATGAACTTCTCTCTTAGCACTGCTTTCAGAATGTCCCATAAGTTTGGGTATGATGTGTCTGCATAATCATTATATTCTAGGAAGTCTTCAATTTGCTTTTTTATTTCTTCCTCAACCCAGGAATGGTGCAATTGGGTGTTATTCATTTTCCAAGATTTTGCAGGTTTTCTGCCATTCGTATTGTTGCTGAAGTCTAGCTTTAATGCATGGTGATCTGATAAGATACAGGAGGTTATTTCAATTCTTTTGTAACTATGGAGGTTTGCTTTGTTGCCTAGTATGTGGTCAATTTTAGAGAAGTTGCCATGTGGTGCAGAGAAAAAGGTATATTCTTTTGAATCCCTAGATTCTGGTGGTGTCATATTGGTCTTTCTGTTGTTGAGCGAGTTCTTATTCTGTCTTCTTCCCATATCTTTTTCCAGTGAGTGCAGGTTTGGTCTCTCTATCTCCTCTTGTTACACAGTACTGTGTGGGGTCCAGGAATTCAATGTCCAAAGCTCTGGATGGTCTTGCCTCTCCTGGTAGTCTCCTCTCCCTGAAAGAGTTAGGCCTCCATAGGGATCATGTGTGTGGGTGCGGAACAGGAAGTAAGAGTGGGGTGTTTCCAGGCTCTGGGGGTTCCTCACTGCCTGGGCAGGTCTACCCCAAACAGGAGCAGGCCTGGAGAGATTGGGATGGATGGGGCTTTGGAAGGGAGTTGGGTAAGAGCAGTGGATCACTCACCACCTTTCAGATCAGTCTGCAGAAAGGGAAGGAAGAGTGGCCTGTACCCAGATTCAGGGAGCTCCTCCCTGCCTGGGCGTGTCTACTTCAAGCAGGCACAAGCCCAGGAAGATCTGGGTGAATGGCACTTTGGACAGGAGTTGGGCAAAAGCAGGGGGTCACTCTCCTAGTTGCTGATGGGTAGGTGGAAAGGGAAGGAAGCTTTGAGCACTTTCTTAAATGTCTTTCATCCATTTTAGATTCCTCTGTTGATAATGCTCTATTTAGTTCTGCACCCCACATTTTAATTTCATTGTTTGGTGTTTTGGTGGGTAGCTTGTTGTGTTCATTGTATATTTTGGATATCAACCCTCTGCTAGATATGGAGTTGGTGAAGATCTTTTCCCATTCTGTGGGCTGTTGTTTTGTATTGCTGACAGTGTCCTTTGCCTTACAGAATTTTCTCATTTTCAGGATGTCCCATTTATGTGTCACCTTTTTATTCCTGTTGGAAGCAATATAAAACATATAGTATCTTTTTAATAATGCTTGGCTTCCTAAAATAATTTTATGTATGTCATATGATTGTGTTCTACCTGAGGCAGATTTTATTTTACACACACACACACACACACACACACACACACACACACACACATTAGCTTTTTATGGTATAACCTTTTTTACATGGCTTTTCAAATAATACTGTAAGATTTAGAATTTCATGTACCTGATTATACAATCCCTTTAAGAAGATAAGAAGATGACCATTCTCTTGAACACAGCTGACAATTTTAAAATGCAGTTAATGATTACTTAGTCAAATAGAATTATTTAAGAATCCAGGCAGATGGTAATAGTATTAGGACCTAGGCTGTTATAGACAGAAATCATTTAGGTCCTACAGTTCTAGAAAAAAATGTTTGTTGTAATATAAATGAATATGAAATATGAATTGTGGTATTTAAGTGAGGCCACGCTTTACACTTAAAGAATTATAATATATTTCTGCATTTTCATTTTGTATTATTCAGTTTTCTAATTCAACTTCTATATCAAATGTATTTTTGAATAACACAGCAGTATATTTATAATATCTGGTTTTCCTATTTATTTTTAAGGGTTAACATTTTCCTGCTTCATTGACTAATTATTGTTAATACATAAAAATATAATTATCAACATACTTCATAAAAACATTTGTGGATAGAATTTTCTGTCCTGCCTGGTCCCGCCAGCAGCTGTTCAGTTCCAAATGAACAGAGGCTTATATTAATTATAAACTGCATGACCAATAACTTAGGGTTCTTGTTGGCTAGCTCTCTCTTAATTATTAACCAATTTCTACTAATCTGTGTGTCTCCATGTGGTCTTGGCTTACCTATATATATGGCTTATTTTTTAAATTTTCTCATACCCCCTAATTTTAAGTTTTCAACTATAATATGTTAAAATCTAATTCAGTTCTAATATTCCTTGGTGTGCTTTATTGTGGAAAACAAAGGAGGAATAAAGATAAGATAAAAACTTTGTGTGTTTCTTCCTCTCAACTAGAATATCAGAGACCCAGGTAAGCTATTAGTGATATTTTCTTTTTAGGTTTTTTTTTTTTTTTTTTTTTTTTTGAGACAGGGTTTCTCTATGTAGCTTTGGAGCCTATCCTGGCACTTGCTCTGGAGACCTGACTGGCCTTGAACTCACAAAGATCAGCCTGCCTCTGCCTCCTGAGTGCTGGGATTAAAGGAGTGCTCAACCAACGCCCAGTGACATTTTCTTCTTGTCTTATAGTATTAGGCACTGATAAATTTGAACGAGTACATCATAGAAAAGTAAGAATCTATACAATCAGGTGGCAGATGGGTGATGGAAAATCTATGGGGAACTTGTTCAAAACATAATTACCAAATCTTGAAAAAATAACAACAAGCAATGAAGGAGATCAAAGCCTTCATACTAATTATTAACTATCTGACCTTTTAACACATGCCAAAATTATCAACTCAAAATAGATCAAACGACCTTAATTGCAGATATAAAACTGAAAGTACTAGAAGACAGCATAGAGGAAGGACATCAAGGCACTCCTACACCCAAAAATGTGAATCTTTAGAAACTCAAAAACAAAACCAGCAATTGACGAACAGTGACTGCACCAACAATAATCCTCTGTACAAGACAGGAAGTAATCTACAGAGCACCCAAATCATTGAACAATGGGAGCAAGCAAAGCTATTCATAGTTTATATAGCAATTGAATGACTACAGAGCATATTTAAGTCTAGATAGACTTGATCCCAAGGTTCTTTACAGTTATAGTCTTGAACAAAGTGAAAGGAAGTTTCACAATATACTAAATTATCCTTTAATCATTTTATTAAGAAGAATTTCCAATATACTTAGAAGACTATCAGGCAAAATGTGAATCATCGAAATAAAGTGAATGGCTCATTAAGGTTTTCATTTTTCTGCATTTCAGATGCAGCTGATTTCTTGGGAGCCTCTTCACTATCAATGAGAAATATTGTTTAGAAAACCAGAAGGATGCATAGCATGACCTCGACCTGGCACATTTACATATTAATTGTAGCTGTTTGCTAAGATATGAAAGAACATCTGTGAAATAGAAAATGGAGGCTATAAATATGTACCACCAAAAATGGAACAATCAGGAGATATTTAAGTGGGCATTTCTTCTACAAGTGTGTCCTAGGACTTAACTAGTGTTTCTCAACCTGTGGCCTTTGTGGGTCCAACAAATCATCCAGCGTGGCCTTCTAAACCATTGGAAAGCACAGATATCTACCTTACAATGCATAACAATCACAAAATTACAGTTCTAAAGTAGCAATGAAAATAATTTTATGGGTGGGCATCACCTCAACAAGAGAACTGTATCAAAGTGTCATAGCAGTAGTAGGTTAAAACAATTGTCTTAAATAAAAGTGTTTCTAAATAAATCAAATTCTCTACCAAATGATTTTCTTACCACATTCAGGTAAGTTATTACAAATGTGTAGTATGATTAGTAGTGCATCCTGGACTCTCTTTTGACAAAATAGAAGTACTTGTTTGTTTGAAGATCAGAATTATTTTTATACACAAAATTGCTAATTGTGCAGTCCTACTATGTAAATTAAGCTAACAAGGCCATTTAGAACTATTGAGCAAATGATGATATTTGTCCAAGATTGAAGAGTACTAAGACATTCTCATAATTGTGTGGAGGCATGATTGGTGACGCCCTTCAGCCTCCTCCATGGCTCCATAAGCATACTGAGTGATGGGCTTTCTGATTTTGCTTTCTTATTTGAAGAAACAAACTTTGATTTAATGGCTGCTTAGACCTATGCCTTGACATTGTTATGATAAAAATATCAAATTCATATATATATATATATATATATATATATATATATATATATATAATCCTTTGTAATATAATGCAGGGGAAGTTAACAATAGCTAGAAGGCACTAAAGTAAATTAAATATAACATATGAAAAACTAAGTATTAGCATTTATGTTGTAAGAGATTTTATGATTTCTTATAATAGATGATTCATATGAAATGATACTTGCATTGAAATAATATCTCATGATAATTTCAACACTTTTAAATATCTCATTTTCTCACAAAAGCTATGTGGAGACCACATGGGAAAACTCATATTATCACTGTTAAGTCACAGCAAACTTTCTGAACAGAATAAGGAAATGGCTTATCCAATTTGGCATCCCATCTTATTAAGATGTGCCAATTCTAGAAACTATTTGGATTTCCATCTTAAAATGAAAAAAATATTTTTCTATCTTGTATTAAAATTAGTAATTTGAAAGTTTTAGAGGCTATGAAGCAATTTCAAAAGATAAGTTGCATCAATGAAAATGGTGATGTAGTTGGATAAGTGTTTAGCCATCCAGATTAGGTTTCTCAAGGTTCAAAATATGTTTGAAGACATAAATAAAGGAATCTTGCTAAAAGCTTGTTCTGTTACTCCAAGTTCAATAAAATAAAAATGATATGAATTATGGAAATTCTGTATAATAAATGTGTAGCTGTAGCTGCTTTTCTTGGACTGCCAGTCTCCAAGTCATGACGCAGAGTCTTATTAATTATGGCTGCTTGGCCTTATCCTAGGTTTGTTGCTAGATAGCTCTTAATCATTTTTCCTTAAGTTAACCCATTTCTATTTATCTATATGTCACCCTTAAGCTTTTTTATCCTATCTACATACTGTCCATTGTGCTTTCCTGCTTCCTCTGTCTCTGGCTGGCTGGGTCTGCAGCTGGCTTGCACCTTGCTGGATCAGTCACTTTTAATCTCTAAACTTACCAGCCCTATTTATCTCTCTTCTGCCTAGCCACTGGCGATTCAATTTTCTTCTTAGACCAATCTGGTGCCTTGAGAAGGCAAGGTAAAGAAGCAACATGTCTATAAATAGTTAAAGAAATGTAGCATAAACAAGTGTTAGACACCTTTACATAAAGTAGTATTCCACAACATAAAGAAATGTAATACACCTTTACGTAGTTATTAATATTTCATAAGATAAAGAGCAACATGTTTGTATATAGTTACACAATTACAGCATAAAATTTAGCATATTTTTACATAGCTAAACAACATTCTATTCCATCACTTTCCCCCATTTTTGCCTAAATAAAAGGAAAACGTTTTAATTTTAACATACTAAAACTATATACAATAAGAAAAAATATAAAGTAAGAATTACATTTATAATATCTAGTACATTTGCATTTGGCAAATTTAGAGGAAATATTTGATTATCTATCTTATCTGGGTGAGTCCAAAGTTTTAAACCTAATTTAGTTTCTATCATAACTAAAGAAAACTGTAACTATATCTATCTAGTTTTCAACTCCACAATGGACCCCAGAAATATATTATATTACTTGAGTAAACAGGAAGTACAGTACAAGCCACTTCCAAAATTATAGAAATGACAGAAATTAATGGCTGATTGGACAGTCACCCAAGGTTCCTCCACAATGTGGGGACATTCATGTTCAGCATACAAGACTAGAAAATCTAGCAGATGTTTCTATGAAGGAGCAATTTTGAAGGACTGTCACACCTTAACTTGGCAATGTTCAGCAGTTGCTTTACCATGTGCCCTGCTTGTCAAGTTTGAATGCTATACTGCCAGCATTTAATGAAAGACAGTTTCTTTCCCAGTACCTAAATTTGCTACAATAAAAGAAAACTCCATATGGAGGTTCTTCAATGCCTGTCTAGTTTTTAAGAAGTAGATTGGTGGTGCCAGGAGCATGCATGTCTCACACTCATGAAAAGCTGAGATTCTTGAAATGTCTTCAATGCCAATTCTGTAGGTCTTTGAAGTTTTTGAATATCACCTATCTAAAATATATCTGCTTAATTTTGAAAATATTTCTAATAGGACTACAAATTTGATTACTATAGATGACTAAGTACTAATGTGAATTTCTTAATCGTACATCACATTTTAAAATGTGCTGCATAAGCACAATAACCATAGAGAGTACAAACATGAATAAAATATAAAAAATAACTTTAAGTTTGTACCAATATACCAAAATCCATGCCACATGCAAAATATTTGAGGTTAATAGTTGTCTTTTTATTCAATATCCCTGTATTCCATAAATGATGACAAACATCCCACCAAAAGTCCAAAAGCTACCCACCCAACCCATTGGGAATGTGGGCATTGTATTTTCTAGACTGTTTCCTGTTGTCTATGGCAGTGGCCTCTTTAAAAGACATTGAGAAACTGAGATAATGGTAAAGTCCTCAGAAAAAAATTGTAACATTTGTTGTCCAGTCTCAGAACTCTTCCCATGCAAAGGGATCAGTATATAACTCACCTGTGTTGCAGTTTTTCTTGGTTTATTTCTTTGTGTCTATAGCCAAGATTTTCAGGAGGTTTCCCCAATCAAATCTGATCTCTATTAACCTTGAAATTATCCAAAGGCTTTCATTTTCTGTATAAACAAAAGCATAATCTCTCCCTTAAACCATTTTCTGAATTCCATTTTAAATTTAAGACATCCCCAAAGTATGTATGCTGATTTAATTCAGCAGTCATTTTCACAATCCAGTGTCTCTCAGCAGTTACCATTTTTTTATTAGCATTCAAAAAAATTTCAAATCAATTCAACAAATAAAGGATCCAGACTCCCTCTGTATTTTCCATCTTCATGTGGCTTTTTTGTTCCATTACTTTACTCTCTCCTTAAATACTTTATTTATAAACTTCATTTTTTCCTATGAGGGTCTATATTTTTCTTTCTTAAGTGCCTATTCACGTTTATAAACATATTGTAACCTATTTAGAGGTTTTTTTCCCCTCCTCCTGATCTGCTTGCTGTGGACTTGTAGCATTCTCTGACTACTCAAGCCAAAAATTCCTCTGCAGAACATTGTGCTGGCAACTGGCCACGTCCCACTGTGGTCCATGTCGGCTTAGCTTTGTGAGGTATGCGATCTGCATTTTACTAGGAGCTGTGTTTAACTAACTGGGAGTTGAGTTCAAACACCCACCTCTAATAAGATGGTGCCTGAACTGTGTCAGGTGTTTTTATTTAGCTTGTTGTTTCTACTTAATGTGCTGACTACTCAAGGGCACACTATATGGCAGAGCTGAGCCTCTGTATGCTATAAACACTAGGCTACTAGGAAACTTTTCTTCTTTCCTTCCTTCCTTCCTTCCTTCCTTCCTTCCTTCTTTCCTTTTTCTCTTTCTTTCTTTCTTCTTTTCTTTCACCTTTTTTCTTTCTTTTTTTTCTTTTTTCAGCTTTCTCAGGCCCCATGCAAAAATTCATGCCCCACATTGGGCATGAATTGTAGCAGGCCCTTTTGGACCACCAGCCCCCAAATTATGATATAAAAACTTACTATTGATTATGAATGCTCACCCTTACCTTATGCTTTTTTCTGATTAGCATTTATTTATTGCCTTAAAATAACCTATTTCTATTAACCTTTGTGGTGCCCTGCACTCATTTACCTCATCTCCATACACTCCATTGTGTTATCCTGCTTCCTCCAGGTGTTCCTGGCTGGATGCCAGTTGGGTGGGCCAACTTTTCTCTCTGCCAATCTGCTCTGCCTAACCCTCTTCTGCCTAGCTCTTAGCCATTTTGCTTTTTATTAAACCAATTATGTCTCTGAGGCAGGCAATGTGAAATAGCAATATTTTTATAATAGTTAAACAAATATTCAATTCCACAGCATTTAGACTATATAAATTAAAAAAAATTAACTTAGAAAGCTTATCAATAATTATACATAGCATTTACTGAAGAATAAATTTAACATTTTCTAATACCATGAGAAAGCAAAGATCTCATTTGACATTGTTGGCTGACTTGTCTGTGTGATCACAAATGTCTGAGTATGCTTTTATTTTCTTTATCACAAAAGTAGTGGTTTGTATTTTAAAATCAGTGAATATCTACAAACTGTAGATAAGTAAATTATACATGTTCTCATATATGTATAATTTGCATGTATCATTTTCTATTTGATTATAATCATATTTTTTCAGTATTTAAAACAAACCTATTCTAAGCTACACTAGTTCATATTAATAACAAAGTCTGAATTATTGTCCCATTCCTTTAATTTCAAAGGAAACCAGGTTTTCCTTACTCAAAATGTCTATTTTTTTCTGAACTTTTACAAGAATTTAAAGAAACTGAGTTATGTACAATTTACAACATTCAGAACAAGGTAATACGGTAAGGAGATGTTAAAATAATTGTTCCTCTTACAATCTCATTGTTTCTGATTTCTCATCTATTGGTTTTAACACCTGTCAATTGTACCCTTTCAGGTTAAATAAAGCTTTTATCCTAGATATAGCCTCTTCATCTTTTCCTTCATTTCATGCCATGGTATGCATTTTATTTTTCTTGGTTTCACCCTATCTGCCCATTGCTCCTTCATTTGGGAGATTTAATTTTTTTTTAAATGCTAGAGTTTCTTTTTAATTTATTATTTTTAAAACAATCTCATTTTCCATACCTATCCCAGTTCCCTTGCCATCCTGTTGTCCTCCCACTCCACCCCTTATCATCTCTCCATCCCATTTCCCATTCATTCCTCAGAGAGTGGGGCCTTCCATGGGGAGTCATAAAGTCTGTGACACCACTGGGGGCATGACCAAGGGCGTCCTCCCAGTATCTCTGCTGAGCAACATATCCTTACATATGGGATGGACTCCCAAAAAGAAGTTCATGCACTTGCACTAGGGATAAATACTGGTTCCACTGCCAGCAGCTACATGGAATATCCAAGCCCCACAATGACACCCACATTCAGTGGACCTAGTTCAGCCTTATGCAGGTTCCGAGGCTGTTAGTCTGGGGTCAGTGAGCTCACCCTTGATTAGGCCAGTTGTTTCTGTGGGTTTCTCCAACATGGACTGGACACCTTTGGTCATAATAAAGTCCCCCCCCTCTACAACTGTATTTCAGAACTTCAGCTTAGCAATTATCTATGGATCTTTGCATCTGCTTCCACCAGTTACTGGATGAAGGCTCTATAATGACAATTAAGGTAGTTATCAATATCATTATAGGGGAAGGGCAATTAAGGTATCCTCTCCACTATTGCTTACACACTTATTTGGGGGTTATCCTTATTGACTTCTAGGAATTTCCCTAGTTCCAGATTTCTCATTAACCTGGTAATGGCTCCCTCTATCAAGATAGCACTTTCCTTGTTCTTCCACTCCATCCTTACCCCATGGTGATTTTTCATGTTCTCCCAACTTCCCTTCTCCTCTACCCTCTCTCTTATATCCCTCCCCCATCTTTACATACTCACAATTTAATCAGAAGAACGTGTATATTTTCCCTTCATGGGGGGGGTCCATGTATGTCACTCTTAGGATCCTCCTTGTTTCCTAGCTACTCTGGGATTGTGGATTGAAGGCTGGTTCCTTTGCTCTATGTCTAAAATCCACTTATGAGTGAGTACTTACTATGTTTGTCTTTGTATGTCTGGGTTACCTCCCTCAGGATGGTGTCTTCTAGTTCCATCCATTTGCATTCAGATTTCAAGATTTTACTGTTTATTTATCATACATTAGCACTCCATTTTGTATATGTACCACATTTCCTTTTTTCATTCTTCTGTTGAAGGACATCTAGGTTGCTTCCAGGTTCTGGCTATTACAAATAATGCTGCTACATTATTACAAATAATGTAGTTGAACAGATGTCCTTGTGGTATGAGTGTACATCTTTCTGACATATGCCTAAGAGTGGTATTGCTGTGCCTTGTGGTAGATATAATCCAAATTTTCTGAGAAGCTACTATACTGATTTCCAAGGTAGCTGTACAAGTTTGCACACCTACCATCAGTGGAGGAGTGTTCTCCTTATTTCCCATCCTCTGCAGCAATAGCTTTCATTGATGTATTTATTCTTAGCCATTCTAAATGGTGTAAGATAATATTTCACAGATGTTTTGATTTGCATTTCCCTGATGGCTAAGGATGCTGAGGAATTCCTTAACTGTTTTGGCCATTTGAGATTTCTCTGATGATAATTTACTGCTTAGATATGTACCCCATTTTTAAATTGGATTATTGTGTGTTTTCCTGAGTTCTTTGTATGTTTTTTTTTTATATCAGCCCTCTGACAGATGTGCAGTTGGTGAAGATATTTTCCCATTCTGAAGGATGCTCTTTGTGTTGTTGACCATACCTTACAGAAGCTTCTCAGTATCAGGAGGTCCCATTGTTAATTGTTAATCTCATTTCTGTGTTCCTGGTAGTATGTTCAAGAAGTGGTCTTGTGCACCAATGCATTAAAGGGTACTACATACTTTCTCTTCTAAGAGACATTCTGTGGCTGGATTTATGTTGAAGTCTTTGATCCATTTAGACTTCAATTTTGTGCATATGGATCTATCTACAGTCTTCTACATGTCAGCTTCCAGTTATGCCAGAATATGTTTTCCTTTTGCCACTGTATAATTTTAGCATATCTGTCAGAAATCAGGTGTTCATAGGTGTGTTGATGAATATCAGGGTATTTGATTTCATTTCATTGGACCACCTGTCTGGTTTTGTATGATTACCTAGCTGATTTCATTACTATAACTGACATCATTGATGTCAATGATGGTGATGCCTTGCCAAGTTTATTTATTGTACAGGATTGTTTGTCTGTCCTAGGTTTTTTTGTTTTTCCATGTGAAGTTGAGTATTGTTCTTTCAGGGTCTGTGAAGAATTGTTCTGGGATTTTGATGGGGATTGCATTGAACCTATTGATTGCTTTTGGTAAGATAGCCATTTTTACTACGTTGATACTATCTATCCAATTGCATGGAAGATCTTTCCATTTTCAGATATCTTCTTTAATTACTTTCTTCAAAGACTTGTAAATGATGGTGTAGTCTACCTCTTAGTACTAGTTCTGGACCTAGATATTATCTGGGTTGAGAAGAAAAGTAATTAGGCTGAACAATATCTCAGTGATATGCTATATTATTTTTATTTAACTTCATATTTTAATTGAAATCACTGATTCTAACATTACTTTTTTTTCTATTAGTTTATATAACTAAAATATTATTTTCAAAGTTTTTAAGTTTCTTTGTCATTGTGCTTGTATTAATTCTAATTTATTGATGGTTCTTATTTATATAAGAAAATAAAAGAATATAGTTAAAATTTTGAACATCGAGAGGAATCTTGTATTTTACCAAAGTGATTGCTTCGCATTAACACATTGGATTTGCCTAAACAGTTCAAGTTTTTTCAACACATTGCAAATAATAAATGTAAATAATATAAACAATAACAACAGGTATATATAAAGCCATTCTTAATAATGAGAAATCCTTAAGAGATGCAGAAAGTTTTACAGTCTTGTCTACCAGACATAGGAGCAAAGAGCAGGTGTCTATTGGTTACTGTGATGTAGAGTCAATTTCATATATTCCCAATTTTACAACTGCTAATTGTGAATTCTTCCTCACCATGCAAATGTGCTCCGCCTAGACTATACAAATCACAGTACATCAAATGGAATAATCTATGTGTAAGATGAAAAAAGTGCTTTGTTTTCCTTCAGAAATTAATTTGTATTTCTGGTGACAAGCTACTCACCCTGTGGATTACAAATCGGTTATTTTGTAACCCTTTAGCATAAATACTTGACCTTTAAAAATCTAGTTGTTTTGCATAAAATCCCAGATGTGCATATGTTTAGAACCAATGTTGAGTATTTTGTATTGCCAGATCACTAATTAAATTCCTGCGTATAACCTTTTCCTTCCTGAAATACAACATTTAGTAAGATATTTTATAATTATGTAAACAATGTTTAGTATAAATTTTGCATTCTAATTAGTTTGGTGGAGAGTATAATTTAGAATTGAATCAGAACCTATAAAGACTGCAGTGTAATGCAGATAAAGTGATACCATTCCAAAGTAACAAAGTTACTGTTTACACTTTCAATTTGAATTGACATTGTTTTGTGTTTGGGTGATGAATTTTAAATATTTAAAGCATAAAAGACCTACCACAGTTCCCTCTGAGATGAACAACATTTTCTATTCTTACAGCCTTTTCTTATGTCACCTCAAAAATATTTCCTTCCTCATTTTTTTTCTCTTTTTTTGTATAAAAGGCTTAGCAAAGACCCAAGAGACCTAAACAGTGTGTAGTAATAAAAGCAGAAAGATTACTGATCCTATCAACACTTCCTTGGAGTTCAGCATGATTTCAGCTATATACTGAGTGCAGCAACATTTCATGTGTAGTAAAATGTGTGATGATTTTTTTTTTTCTTTCGAGACAGGGTTTCTCTGTGGCTTTTGAGGCTGTGCTGGAACTAACTCTTGTAGACCAGGCCAGTCTAGAACTCACAGAGATCCATCTCTGCCTCCCCAGTGCTGGGATTAAAAGCATGTGCCACCAAGGCCCAGCATGTGATGATTTCAAAACTGTCTACTTTGGCTTGACCATGGGTATCACTCTTTATCAGCTCACATTTGGGCAGTCTTGCTGGTGAGACTTTATGGATGTAGCTTCTAAGATTAACTAGAACACACAGTTTCACAGCAAAGCTCCTGGATGCACTGGCTTTCATATGTCTGCCCCTCTCTGTAGTGTTCTTTGAGCTTTATTGGAGGAGTATTTTTGCAGAGATATCTGTTAGGACTGGGTTCTAGAACTCTGCATTTTGATTGATTGTGGCTTTCTGTAGTGGCCTCAGACTGTTGCAAATAGTAGTTTGCTTGATGAGGGATAAAGACAATACTGTTATCTGTGGGTATAAGAACAAGTGAGCACAATTTGTCATTAGAGATTTTGATGCGTTAGTAAAATAGTGGTTGTCAATTCCCTCCACTGGCACAACGCATTTAGCTACGTGTCCAGTACTAGCTATGGTCTCCCTGTTGTTCAGTGGGTCTTAAGCTCATGATGCCTCAAGCCTACACCAAAAATTATAGACATCTTAAGGAAGCTAGAAATGGAGAAATGACCTTTCCAGGGAAGATCACACCAATTGGTTGTAAAAAAACCAAACAGTCAGCCATTAAAAAAAGCATACATACATACATACACTGATTAAGATAATTTCTTTCAGCAGCCACAGAAGGAACAGTCATTTCATTTACTGAGAACTGAGGCATGCATGGCCAGAAAATCCCTGCAACATATATGTATATTTCACATCAGTAGTAAAGGCACTTTGTTTGCTTAATAGGGTATGTCACTTTTTCTTTTAACTATGAAGTACTGCTTGAATATATATGAATTAATAACCATGCCATGATGAACTTCTAAGCTGTCACAGCTCACTGCTTCACAAACAAATTCTTATTGAGCATTTCAAAATATTCTCTAATAAAATCATTTATTATCTGTCTCCCCTGGATTCATCGATATAAAATCTACTCATGCCCACATGTGGATATTTACACAGCATAGTGCAGGGAAGCAAAAATTATAATATTATGGAGATTAATTATACATTTAAATCCATTTACTTTCATCATAACTTTTAGAACTATGTACCATAGATGAATGATGACTCTTATATGTCAGTGAAATTCAAACTGTGTGTATCCATAAACCATGGTATTTGCAAAAAGTCAGAAAGAAGTCTCATTATATTACATTTAATGACACCAATTACAGTTCACATTTACTTACCAATTGTGATATAGTAATAGTACAAATAGCAGATTTTCATTTTTAACTATTATTCCATTATTTGTTGTTCATGTTTTTTTTTCCTTGTCTTTTTTATTACTAATTTCATTCATTTCTTCTCACGGGGCTGTGTTTACAGCCACACAACTTGTTCTTTCTTGAAATCTACTTAACAAACATATATTGACATCTTTAAGTCAGTTCCATAGCAAGTACTACTAAGAAGCTAACTTTATTTTATTAATTTATCAATTAATAGTTAATTAATTGATTTAGGATTTTCCTAGACAGCATATCTATGTATAGCCTTGATTGTCCTAGAATTCGCTTTGTAGACAATGCTGACTGCCAACTCAGATCCACCTGCGTCTCCCTCCCAAATGCTGTGTGCCACCACTGCCAGGTGAATAGTAGCTGTATTATGATTGTAGCTTTTGAAAAGAATAATATACTTAAAACAGACAGATTTCCTCATAAACTCATTCTATCAGAATGTAAACTAACATTTCTATACACTTTGAGAAGATTGGAGGGACCATCCATCATAATGTGTGTGTCTGTATCCAGGAACAACTCAGGACAGGATCTTTATATGACTAGGAGGGCATAGGTATAATGAAGATATTTAAGGGTTCCATTTTCTTTTATTTGCATCAAAATTGTAGTGGCTTGAGATATTATATTTTACGAGAACATGAATGTGGAAACCTTGGTAACATTAAGTCTATCAAATTAAAATGTTTATAACTAGATTAAATAGTGTTCAATGAAATAGAAGATTAAGATGAAAACACAGTGCTAGTTTTTAGCAGTTTAATTTTTTATTATGGATTTCTACTTGTATATGTTAATAAATTTATCATACACAGCCAGTCTAAGGATCATAAAATTTACTTTTGTCTTCTGGTCATCAAACTAAAGGCATTTTACCATGCTTCTCTAGCAGAGGGTTTCATAACCAGTTGTAAGTCACCATATATTCTAAAACTATTAACAGCAAAGTAATATAAGAATTTATATATTTTGTATTTTATTTTAATTCATGAGTAAATATATTTGTGTGTGAATGTGGATATGTTCACTTCAGTGTTGGGGCCCCAGAAAGATGGATTATGATATTTTGGGGTACAAACATCTGCTCTATCCTAGGAGCTCCAATCTCACATTGTATTTTATTGTTTTTTATGGAATATCTTGTTTTCTCCATCTATATTGATTGAAAGCTTTGCTGGGTATAGTAGTCTGGGCTGGCATCCATGGTCTCTTAGTGTAGGTAGAATATCTATCCAGGACCATCTGGCTTTCAGAATTTGCATGGAAAAGTCAGGTGTAATTCTGAGAGGTTTGCCATTATATGTTACCGGACCTTTTTCCTTTGCTGCTCTTAATATTTTTTCTTTATTCTGTATGTTTGGGGTTTTGATTATTATGTGGAGAGGAGACCTTCTTTTTGGTCCAGTCTATTTTGTGTTCTGTAGGCTTCTTGTACTTTCTTTTTTTTTTTAATTATACAATGCTGTTTTTATTACTATAGTTCTCTACTATAGCTTGAAATCAGGGAGGGTGATACCTCTAGCAGTTATTTTTATTATACAGTATTATTTTAGTTATCTTGTGTGTGTGTGTGTGTTTTCTTTTCTTTTTTTAAGTTGAATTAGAAAGAAGATTGTTTTACATGACAATCCCAATTCCCTTCTCCCTCCCGTCCTCCCCTATCACCTCCCCCCCACCTATCACATATCCTTTCTGCTCTTCCTGGATGGTGAGGCATTCCACAGGGTGTCATCAGAGTCTATTGTATCCTTTGGGATAGGGCCTAGGCCCAGCCCCGTGTGTCTAGGCTCAGGGAGTATTCCTCTATGTGGAATAAGTTCCCAAAGTCCACACCTACGCTAGGGAAAAGTACTGAACTACTACAGGAGGTCGTTCCTGTAGATTTCCAAGGTTTCCTTACTGAAACCCACATTCCTGGGGTCTGGATCAGTCCCAGGCTGGTATCCAGCTATCAGTCTGGGGAGCAAGAGTTCCCTGTTTCTGTGGGTTTCACCAGCCTGGTCTGGACCCCTTTGCTCTTCACTTGTCCTTCTCTGCATGTGGATTGCAGTTCAGTTGTGGGTGTCTCCTTCTACTTCCACCAGCTGCTGGATGAGAGCTATTGGCTGGCATATGAGTCAGTCATCAATCTCATTATCAGTGGAGGGCATTTAAGGTAGCCTCTCCTCTGTTGCTTAGATTGTTAGCTGGTGTCATCTTTGTAGATCTCCACACCTTTCCGTAGTGCCTGATTTCTCTGTAAACCTAAAATGTCTCCCTCTATGCAGTATCTCCATTCTTGTTATCTTCTGTTCTTCCCCTGACTCAACCTTTCTGCTCCCTCATGTCCTCTGCACCCCTCCTCATCTCCCCTTCTCATTCTCCTAGCTTCCTTCCCCCTCGTCCCATGCTCCCAATTTGCTCAGATAATCTTGACCCATTTCCTTTCTCTAGGGGACCATGTATGCCTCTCTTAGCTTTAGATGGCTTGGCCTCAGTAGAACATGTCTCCTAGTCTGCATAACAACACACCTAGGCTCTGGGTGGGCCCAGACCTATTCTGAGGGCTTCTTTACAGTGCCTAGGGACTTATTTACAGTGAGAGGCTGGTGAGGATTTTAACAGTGCCTCTAGGACTAAAGGAACTATTTGATATCAGCTTTATACATGATAATAGATGTGTTTTTAGCGATCACTTCCACTATTAGAAAGCAATATAAGGGGATGCTTGAATAAACCATAGACCCCAGTCTCCAGCATGGACTGAGAGCCCTCATGAGATGAAAAGACAGCGGTGCCTCATCCTTAATGCCATTGAGTAATTAGCTTCCCCAGGTCCACACTCTCCTTCTCAGGGATGGACGCTAGGCTGTTTGGATGGTCCTGATTATAGCCCACAAAGACATCAGTCCAAAATAAATGGCCACTGTAACGTGGGACTGTTATAGGCCAAATCCCAGCAGTTGAGTTAAGGTACATGCAGAATCTAGAAAAAGGTATGTAATTTGAGCATATGCTCAAATTGCAAATCCATATCTCCAGATGATAAAATAATTAAATATGTGCATACATATATAATATATACAGATGAATATATTTATATATTTTATATTTGATACTATATAAAATTACACAGTATTAAAATTCATACTTCATATCAATTTCCTATATCAATGGTTATAGCATTGTAATTTTAAAACTATCACAACTGACATATAAAATAATATAATAATTTTGTTATCATTTATTTTAGGGTTTGGAGTTTTCAGTATACATAATATATTTACCCATACTATTTTTTAAAATATTTAGAATAAAAAATGTGGCACTAATAATTTCATTTTCATTGAGCTTATATTATTGGTGATGGTTACAGTAATTGTCAATTGATACAGGAAAACTTGTATTAATTTTGTGCAGAATTGTCCCTTGAGCGAGGAAATTGGACTATTAAGCAGAAAGATGGAGATGACACACAACATGTAAGCATACTTTACTCCCTGTTTCCTGACTGTAGAGGCAATGTGAACCACTTCTTAAAGCTCCTGCTGCCTTGACTTTCCCATTACAGTAGACTGTACTTTGACATATATGCAAAATCAAACCTTTCTCCCTTAAAATCCATTTATTGAGTATTTTATTCCAACAGCAGGAAAATAGACTAATCGAAATAAAATGAAAAACAGAGCAAAAGCATTTATGTTACACCTCCTTTTTTGTGGATAAGATAATTTTCATGCCATAATTCACTTTATCATTATAGGAAGTGGCTTTATCAATGTTTCACTGAATTCTCTGCATATTTTGATATATGGGGACCTATAAATATCATTCTATACAACACCTAACAGTGCAACTATGAATCCTCTACAAGAAATTATAATGGTATAGAGCAGACTTTATTTTAATGACTAGTTTGATGGGAATTTAAGGAATCAAAAGTATCAATAGTGAAAAAGTGTAGGCAGCAGAATGCTTGTGTACTGATGAATCTGAACACATTTTCTTATCAAAATGAACAGATGTTTAGAAAACAACTCAAACACTTAAATCATATTGAGGAATTGTAAAGTTTAAGAAACTTCAAAAGAAATTGTTTCATGTTCAATAAGAGAAGGATTCAGTAATGCATGAATGCTGATAGATATTTTTAAAGCTCCCAAGTGTAGAGCAATAAAGTGTTATGTAGAAATGCTGATCCTAGAATTTAATATTGAAATATGGAGATGTCTGAATGGAAATACACTGTCAGTGAACTCTTTTGTTAGTATTTATGATCACCAGCAATATTACTAAAATTCTAGTATATCATTCAGACCCATAAACTATGGGATAGTGCAAGATTTTGAACGAAAATGTTAGACTACTTTTCCTAATCAAAATTTTTACTATCTAATCAATAAATGATGTTTTCTTTTTGCAACTTATTTTTAAGTTGCATTTTACATTCTAACATCAGTTCTTCCTCCCACATGTCCTCCCAACTCTCCCATCTCCCCCACAGCCCAACCACTGTCCATTCCTTCTCATTGGTAAGAGATCCCATGTGGAGTCAACGAAGTCTGGCACTTTAAGTTGGGTCAGGAACAAGTCTCTTTCTCATGCATTAAGGCTGAGATGGCATCACACTACAGGGAAAGTGATCCAGTAAGCTAGCTCCTGTACCAGGTATAGATCCTGGTCCTACTGCCAGGGGCTCCACAGATATCCCAAGCTTCACAACTGTCTACCATATACAGAGGGCCTAGTTTGGTCCCCTGGAGTCTCAACTGCTTTAAGTCTAGTGTTGATGAGTTTCCATGAGCATGGTTTAGCCATCTCTATAGATTTCTTTATCATGACCTTGACCTCCCTTGCTCACATATTCCCTCTTCCCTCTTTTAGATTCCTGGAGCTCAGTCCCATGCTTGGTTTTATAACTCTCCATCTGGTTCATCCATTTTCTTCATGAAGGTTCCATGATGATAGCTTGGATATTCAGCAATCTGATTACAGGTGTAGGCCAGATCCAGAATCCTCTCCACTATTCCTAGGAGTCTTATCTGGGTTATCCTTATGATTTTTTGAGAATTTACCTAGTACCAGGATTCTCCCTAACACTGTAGTAATTCTCTCCATCAAGATATTTCTTTCAGTGTGCTTACACTACATCCCTCACTCCCTCAATCATAACTTTCCTTCATGTTCTCATCCCCTGTCCCCTTATTGTCCCCCCTCACCAACAGTTTACCCAAGAAATCTCACCCAATTTCCCTTCCCAGGGCAATATATGCTTCCATCTCAGGGTCTACCTGATTACCCAACTTCCCTTTTCTAGATCTGTGGATTATAGTCTGGTTATCCTTTGCTTTATATCTAATATACACTTATGAGTGAATACTACTCTGTTTTTATTTCTGAGTCTGGGTTAGTTCATTCAGGATTGTTCTTTTTCTAGATGCGTCAATTTGCCTGCAAATTTCATGGTGTCATTGTTTCTTACAGCTGAGTAATACTTTATTATGTAAATGTACCACATTTTCTGTACACATTCTTCGGTTTTAGGGGTATCTAGGTTGTTACCCAGCTCTGGCTTTTAAAAAAATAGAAGAGGTCATTAAAAGTCTCCCCTCCCTCCCAAAAGCCCAAGACCAGATGTCTTCAGCAAAGAATTCTACCAGAATTTCAAAGAAGAGCTAAGTCCAATACTCCTCAAATTGTTCAACACAATAGAAACAGAAGGAACATTGCCAAAGTCCTTTTATGAGTCTGCAGTAACCCAGATACCCAAACCACAACAAGATGCAACAAATAAAGTGAACTACCCATGTACTCATTCCTTCAGCAATGTGGCAGGATACAACTTTAACTAAAACAAAATCAGTAGCCCTACTATATACAAATGATAAATGGGCCTAGAAAGAAATAAAAAAAACAATAGTCTTTACAATAGCCATGAATATAAATATCTTGGGGTAACTCTATCCAAAGAAATGAAAGACATGTATGAGAACTTTTTTTCTTGTATGTCAAATTTATGTCTCCAAAGATAGATATTGAAAGAGATATCAGAAAATGGGAGGACCTCCCATGCTTTTAGATAGGATCAACATAATAAAAATGGCAATCTTGATGAAAGCAATCTACAGATTTATTGCAATCCTCATCAAAATCCCAACACAATTCTTCACCAAACTTGAAAGGACAATACTCAAATTCATATGGAAAAAACAAAAAATCCAGAATATCTAAAACAATACTCTACAATAAATGAACTTTCCAAGGCATCACCGTCCCTGGCATCAAACTCTACTATAGAGCTATAGAAATAAAAACACCTTGGTATTAGCATAGATACAAACAGGTGGAATAATGAAATTGAATCAAAGACACTGGCATTAATCCACACACCAGTGAACACCTGTTCAGTAAACACCTGAACACATTTTTGACAAAGAAGAAAAAATGGTAAATGGGGAAAATGCATCTTCAACAAATGGTGCTGGCAACTTAATGTCAACATGTAGAGGATTACAAATAGATCCAATTCTGTCTCCAAGCACAAAACTCACATCCAAACAGATCAAGGACACCACAGAAGAGAAAGGGGGAAGTAGTCTTGAACACATTGGCACAGGAGACCACTTACAAATTATAACAACAGTAGCATAGACGCTGAGAACAACAATCAATAAATGGGACTTCCTGAACCTGAAAATCTTCTGTAAGATAAAGGATATTGTTGATAAGACAAAAGGACAGTCTACAGAATGGGAAAAAATCTTCACCAATCCCACATAGGACAGAGGACTGATCTCCAAAATACAAAAAGAACTCAAGAAAATAGACACCAAAATACAAAATAATACAACTAAAAATGTGGTACAGATCTAAATAGAGAATTATCATCAGAAGAATCTCAAATGGCCAAAAGACATTCACAGAATTGCTCAGCATTCTTTTCATCAGGGAAATACAAATCAAAATGACTCTGAAATATCTGTCAGAATGACTTAGGACAACTTATGTTGGAGAAAATGTAGACTGGAAGAAATATTCTACCACTGATGGTCAGAGTTCAAAGATGTCCAGCCACTTTGGAAATCAGTATGGTGTTTTCTCAGAAATTTGGGAACCAATCTAACTCAATACCCAACAATACCACTCTTGGGCATATATCTAAAGGATGCTCAGTCATACCGCAAAGTCACTTGCTCAACTATGCTCATTTTAGCATTATACATCATAACTAGAACCTGGAGATAATAAATGAGTTCTTAAAAAATGTTTACACTGAAGAGAATGCTTTACAAATTGAGTATGCAAAATCAACACATTTTATGATAAAGTTTTGTCAAGCTTTGTTATAGAATTTAACCATCTACAATAAAATATTTGGATAGAGTATATATCCCATTTTTTAGAAGAAGAAAAAAATTTATTGGGGCTTATGGTTCCACATGGAGAGTCCAGAACCATCATGGCAGGGAACATGGCAAGAGGTAAGCAGGCATGACATTGGTGCAGTAGCTGAGACTTTACATGTGATCTACAAGCATGAGGCAGAAAGAGAGATAAGTGGCACTGGCTTTTGAAACCTCAAAGTATGACTACAGTTATTCATCACCTGCAATAACACCATACCTCCTAATACTTCTAAAATAGTACCACCAATTGCAGAACAAATATTCAAATACATGAGCCTATGTGGCAGGACATCCTTATTTAAAAAAAAAATCACCACGGCATTGCAAATTTAATATTAATTAAAAGGATATTGAATGAAATACCTCTTTTCAATCCAGCTGTAGAAGCCTGAGTGAAGACAAATTGACAGATGAGTTTTGACAAAGAACCAATCACCACACCCATTGCTGAGTCTGCAGAATCTAGCTATACAATTTGAATTCTAAGTTTCTGTAAATAAATCTTCAGTGACGAATTTTTTTAAGGTTTATTTTAGATGTTAGCGTGTTAGTCAAATTCTCTTGATGTTATAAAATCCTGAGCAAAAGCAGCTTGGATACAAAATGGTTGACTTGTCTTTCACTAACATATCATAGTGTATCAATTGAGGGATAAGGATAGGAAATAAGCAAGAACAGTGAGATAGAAACTGAAACAGAGACCATAGAGAAACCCTTGCTTTGTTCTGTCTGGTTTGCTCAGCTACCTTTCTTACAAAACCAGAACTATCTGCTAGGAATGGTGTTGACTACAATGACCCAAACATTTCTACATCAACTGACAATTAAGCAAATGCCTCTCAGAAATGACCACAGGCAAATCAATAGAGATAGTTCCTTAATTGAGGTTCCCTCTTCCTAGGTGACTCTTACCTGTGTCCTCTTGACAAAGAGGAACCAAGACATTCAATTTTATTTTTGTTTAACAGACAACACACTCCAATGACTTCTAAGGCTCTTTCATATTTAGAGAATTTGTTAGAAATTTTCTATAGAAATATGAGTTGAATAATTCAAAGAAATCAATTATCACATAAAATTTTTATTATTCTGTTGTAGGCAAAATCCTGATGATTATTTGCTATGTAGGGAAGTATCTATTGGAAATCCTATGCAACCCAGTTGTCTTGATGTAGGCATTCTTAAGAAGAATCATATGATATTTTCTTTCATTTCACTCATAGCTTCTTCATGATATTGACAGTGTTTATTTTTTTCCTCTGGCTCTATACAAGATCATCATGTCATGAGCCTTTCTTTTATGAGATGTCAAGAGACATTCTCTCACATTCTAGAGTAATTGCCCATTCAAATACATTCATGTGCTCATTCTAAAATCTGCAGCTGCAGGCATTTACTCAGTTATCTTAAGCTGGTCTTTCTGAAATACAAGAAAAGAGCATATGCGTGGATAATATTTTCAACTCTTACAGCCTTATTTCAGCATCAGACTTCCAGTGACTTTGCAGACTTTAATCTATTGCTATGGGTACACACTAATCTGGTTGTCAAAGGTAGAGTTTTGTGGTTACTTTTAATAAATACAAAGTATGCTACTAAATGTTTATCATTTACCTAAAAATGTTTGGCTCTTCTTATAGATATTGTTTTTGTTTCTTTCCTTTCCTTTTCTTTAAAGCATTTAGACCTTAGGTGTCATTCAGTGATTCACTTTGCTTAAGTGGAATACATGAGATCCAGGGTTTTACTCCAGAATGAACAGGAGTGACCATAATTATCAAATGCATTCATTCAAAATTTAAAAACAATCCATATAAATGTAATTTACAAATATTCTTTTAAAATGTACATCTGAAAATCTTGTGGCTTGATTTTAAATTTTAAATTTTGAAAATATTTATTCATCTATCTTACAACAGTCATTCTATTTGAAATATTGTTTTACCTAGTACATAAACATCTAATACTTAGAACTAACAGCTTCTAATATTTCAGAAAATTATAGATCTTCATAAAAATTCAAAAGGTAACATACTCCATCTATTGATATTAGTATTGTTTGTTTGGTTTGGTTTGGTTTGGTTCTGCTTTTTGAGAAAAATTAAGCCTCCCTATAAGAATGTTCTCCACCAGGATTGCAGGTGAGATGGGTTATGAGATATAGAGAATCATTGACTCAATGGGCATAGTGTGTAGTTATGAGTAGTTTGGAGGACTACTCAACTGGAAAATTCCCTTCCAAGACTAGCTAGTTAATAGATAGAGGAAGTCAAAATACATTTTCTAAAACAGATTTCAAAGGAAGGACAGAAACAATTACAAATTAAGTTAGTTTATTTTCTTCAGTGCTTCATCTAGTACAAAATTTATGCTTCCTTATTCTAGACTATTTTCTGCTCTACTTAAGATATCCCAAGAGATCCTCCTTGCCTGCCATAACTATGATTTATGAGACTTTACATAATGCAATGATCTAAAGAATCCTTTATGTCTCAGGTTGTAGACTGCTGAAATCTAATGGTTGTGGAGTATTTAATGGAAAAATCTATATGTGTCTCCTGGAAAAGTTCACTCTTATTTTATAAGGTGTGTCCAAGTGTCATTCTGAATGCTTCTAATTTTCTTAACCCCAATGCTTATATATGTGTCAAGATTTCTTAAGTTTCAACTGCCCTTTATAAAACCACAAATATATTCATTATTCAAAAAATATCATCAATTATTGAATAGGAAATTATAGCTGAGCAAAGAGAAGGGTATCAGCTTTAAGGGAATAAGTTATACTGAGAGTGTAACATAAGCATCAGAAAAAAGGATAGATAACATGCCTCATAAATTATATGTTATAAAAAATGCTATGTGGTCAGGATTAGGAGAACTTTATGGAAAGCAGACACTGCTTAGATTATTTAAATAGGAAAACTCAAAGGAACTCACATCTTAAGTAGAGATATAGATGAATGGAAGGAATAGTGACACAAAGATAGGAGATAAATAGTACCAGGTAGATGTCAGTTGACCTTTTTTCCAGGGATCAATTTCTACAGCAAAAAGGCCTTGTTAAATCTATGACTGACAAAGCTAACTGTGAGATCCTATACTCATATAGTATTTTCATAATAATTAGTGGTTTGATGGACTAAGTATATTATTCTATCTGCCATGAATGTTCTGAGGGTAAAACTCAATTCAGTGTGTGTTTTATTATACATCAAGTAGAATATTCTTATGAGGCGTAACAGAATGCATTTTGTTAATATAGATTTAAGTATATCTGTGTGCAAATTTGCTTTGTATATATATGTATAACACGTGCATATATGATGTATGTACCCACTTGCCAAAGATCATGTGTGGAGGTCAGAGGACAAGCTCACTTTCCACAATGTGTAAGATGAAAGCAACTTTTGCTCTTCACCACCGAGTATAACAGACTGGGTAGCCCATGAGCGTATGAGGATTCTTTTCACTCTTTCATCGTACCTTGTGAGTGACATAGTGAGAATACAGATGCATACTACAGCTGACATATTAGTGCTAAATATTCTATGTGAGCTTGTCACTCTTGCAAAACAAGCTCTTTACCCATTGAGGGAATTCCCCATCAAATTATAGTATATTATACGAAAGCATTAATGATATTTTGATAAATTTTAAATTCATTCTAGAATTGCATTAGGATAGTATTTATTTTATTATTTTTATATTTATTAAAGGATGGAAATTTATGAAGTTCATTGCATTGTCTTTCATTACTGTCAGTGCAGTATCTTTTCTTTTCTTTTTTTTTTTTTTTTTTTTTTCAAGACAGGGTTTCTCTGTGGCTTTGAAGGCTGTCCTGGAACTAGCTCTTGTAGACCAGGCTGGTCTTAAACTCACAGAGATCCACCTGCCTCTGCCTCCCAAGTGCTGGGACTAAAGGCGTGCGCCACCAACGCCCAGCCAGTATCTTTTCTTACAGTGACACTCACCAATAATAAAATCCCAAGGCAAAATGTGGTAGATGGTTACTTACCTAAAACAATTACGTACAGTGTACCAGAAAGTCACAATAATTGGAGCAAACTGTAATTAATGAACAAACTATGGGCTTTAGAATCCTGAAGTTAGGTCATTGGTATTTTTCTCATGTTTTATTACTGATTTCTTTTCCAAGAGCATATTATTTCCAAGTAAGGTGACTTGATAATACTCATCAAATTTGAATGTTAGCCTAAAATATTTAAGAATTATCAATGAAATATTGGCAATTTACATGCATTCTTTTGGTAAATATTTGTACATGCTGTTTTATACATGAGACCTTCATGAAACTTTTTTTTTAAATCAAATTCTTTTCTTGACCCGCACAAAGGTAGCAATAATAATTTTTCATAAAATGAGCCTGTGCTTTTGAAAGCACAGACTGAATATGCTTGATGTTTAAGAAGGAAAGTGATTGTAATGGTTTAAATTTTTTACTTGGTTATTTATTTAAAATAATGCTTCAGAGTATAGTCTGGTTTGGAAATCACTATGTTTATCATGAAGCCCAAACTGGATTTTTAACTCCAAATTGTCTTCTCTTCTCATCCTCCCCTGTTATATTGAGGAGCATCAGTCACTCTATCTGGTAATATAATTTTTAACATATTTCCTTTTGCTATGATACATAACTTGAAATAAATTGAAGATATTACAGTAGATATGACAAAGTATGAGAAGATATTTCATTGGAATTCTCTGATTCTGCAAATTCAAAAAAATGCACACTTGATAAATAATTAAGATTTTATAATGAATTACCCAGAGTAGAAATATAATTGCAATTGTGATGTGGAAAGATTCTGCATTTTGTTTTCAGTGCTTCTGCTGTCAGTCATTATGATTGGCATCTTCTATCTTTTCTTTTTTTTTCTCCATTTTTTAAAATTTAAATTAGAAACAAAATTATTTTACATGTCAATCCCAGTTCCCTCCCCCTCTCCTCCTCCCCTGACTCCACTAACACCCTACCTATCCTATACCATGTCTGCTTCCCAGGGAAGGTGAGGCCTTCCATGGGGGGTGTCTTCAGAGTCTGTCATATCCTGTGCCATGGGGCCTACGCCCTCCCCTTTGTGTCCAGGCTGAGCTAGTATCCTTCTATGTGAAGTGGGCTCCCAAAGTCTATTCCTATGCTATGGATAATTACTGATCTACTACAAGAGGCCACATAGATTTCTCAGGCCTCCTCACTGACATCCACATTCATGGGGTTTGAATCAGTTCCATGCTGGTTTCCCAGTGATCAGTCTGGGGACCAAGAGCACCACCTTATGCAGATCAGCTGTTTCTGTGGGTTTCTCCAGCGTGTTGCTAACATTTTTCTGTATTATTTTTCTACTTCTGTGCTTTGGATTTTATTTTAAACAAAACATATTACTCCAAATTTTGTTTTCTCTTGTTATGTTTAAGTTGTCTTGCCTGGTAATCAGCTACTTTTTGCCTTTGTAAAATACAAAACATTTTTGTTTACTCAATGCTTATAAAAATACTGGAGACATAATTTTTTATCCTTCACTCATTTGTTAATATGGATGACCTATTAAGTGATATTTGAAGATGATTTTCTGTTGTTTAGTAATTACTGTCAAAATTGCTAAAAAGTCTGTGCAACAAACAAAATCTTCATATTTAAGATATATTTACATTTGTATATGAATATATATCACATCAGATTTATGCCTAGATCTGAAGGATTTATTGCAATCTTTAATTTTTATGTTGATGTGATCAACACTTTTAATAGATATTTATGACTTTTACAATTTTTAATTTTATTTTTATCTAATGTGGCATTTCTTCATATATATTTGCATTATGTATCTTACTGAAACATCTATTCTAAATTAGATCCTGTAGCTATAATATATAACATATCTTAAGGGAATGAGTTTATGAGTTTTACAGGATAACATTAAAAATGTACAGTGCATAAGTTAGGGCTTGAATTACTATGACAAAATACCTGACCAAAGGCAAGTTAGGAAGGAATGGAGTTAATTCATTTAAACTTCCATATAGGAATTCACCTTGAAGGAAGTCAGGGCAGGAATATGGACCTACGATCTTCTACAAAGGCCATAACCCTAACCCTGTGCATAGATTGCTCCTATGGTTTACTCAGCCTTGCTTTGCTATAGAAACCAGGACCACCAAGTTAGGAACTGCACCACCCACAATGATGTAGGCCCTCCCACATCAATCACTAATTAAGAAAATGCTATGTTGGGTTGCCTACAGTTGGATCTTATGGGTATTCTTTATAAATTGAGTTTCCCTCCTCTTAGATGACTCTAGCTTGTGTCAACTTAGCATCAAATTAGCCATGATAAATGTTTATTTACTGAATAGTGAGGGTTATTTAATTATCTTTATGTGTCCCATTAAAATTATACAAAATGTCTTAAATGTAAACAGAGCTACATTTACTTTTTATTTTTATTCTTTTTGCCATTTTTTTATTTTAATTTTATTTTTTTCAACTTTTTTTATTTGAATGAGAAACAGGATTGTTTTACATGACAACCCCAGTTCCTTTCTCCCTCCAGTCCTCCCATACCACAACCCCCCCCAACTAAAACCCTATCTATCACATACCTTTCTTGCTCCCCCTATGGTGAGGCCTTACATAGGGTGTCATCAGAGTCTGTTGTGTCCTTTGGGATAGGGCCTAGGCTCACACCCATGTCTTATTTTAATTTTACATCCCAACCATAGTTCTCCCTCCCATGTCTACTCCAACCCCCCTTGTCTCCTCCCACTCACCTTGCCTATCCCCAAACCTACCCCCAATCCTCATCCTCAGTGGTAAGTGCTCCCATGACAAGTTAACATGGTCTGGAACCACAGGTTGGGGCAAGCCAGGCCCCTCTCTTATTAATTAAGGTTGTGCATGACATCACACCATAGGGAGTGGGCTCCAACAACCTAGTTCATGTACCAGGATTTTAACGTGGTCCTACTGCCAGTGTCCCCTCAACGAGTCCAAACTTCACAACCGTCTCCCACATAATGTCTCCCACATACTGAGTGCTTAGTACTGTCCCCTGGAATCTCCACAGTTGTAGTTCTTGACTTCATAAGTTTCTACAAGCTTAGATTTCCATGCTACAAATCAAAATATTTGCATTATAAAATAGAATCCTGTTCTGGTGTTTCTGCTTTCTCTGTTAAAATAATACATAAAATAAATTGTACTGCATCACAAGGAGAAATTTTATCATGTATTTAGGGTTCCAGGAAGTACAGTGTTTTATACTGATGTGTGTACACATTCAGAACTTGAGTACCCAATTATAAATGCATCTTGTATATTCTAGCTCCTTAAGTAATGAAACACCACTTTAAAGGGGAGTAGGTTAATCTGGGGAATGTAAAGAAAGTAGTTTGTGTAAGTTGCTAATAATAGTACCCAATATACTTTACAGGCAACTTCACAGCAGCAAGAGCTTCCAGCAATAGGCTTACCTGAGAATGAGCCTGTCAGCTATCATGGATGAGAGGAGCCTATGTGACCCTACCAATCCCGGATGAGCTATAGTGGATACCGAGAAAAGAGAAGAAATGATTTTCAGTTGTATACTCATTGAAACATTCACCATGATCCAATGAATAAGATCAAAATCATGGTCACAATAACAGCTCGGGTTAATTTTTTGTGTCAACTAAATAAATAAATAGGACATGAATATGGTAAAGGGACTTGTGTGGGGAAAAGAGATGGAAGGAGAATAAATAGGGTGAGAATGGCACTCCTCAGATGTGAGATTTTATTTTTAAAAAACCTCTAGGGACATTTCTATAGTAGATGAACTAGTATGCATTCATTCCTCTTATATTGTGTTTGTGTGTGTATGTGTGTGTTTGTGTATTTGTACTCTCATATAAGTACATGTATGTATGAAGCTATTCAAAACAAATTTAATAGAAGTAAACTATTCAACTTTTTATTTTAGAACACAGAGTTTATCTTTGTAACCTGGCTGTCCTGTAACTTGCTATGTAGACCTTTTCTTGAACATCAGCATTCTGCATGCCTCTGACTTCAGAGTCCAGGGATTAAAGATATGCCACAGCATGCCCAATGAAAACCGTTCAATGTTTAAAAGTAAATAATGGTTTGACCTTGTGCAGGGCTTGTGCACCATATTCCAACCTCTGTGGCTTCATTTGGCATGGCCAAATTGTGTTCATGAGAAATTACTCTTTGAAGTCACCACCACATCTGCCTTCTATAATCTTCATGTATGTCTTCCATATTAGATTCATGAAACTTCAGAGGAAAGGACGTATACAAGTTCAAACAGGAAAAGCAAATCTCAAAATGGAGGAGGAGGAGAGGTGGTCATGAAGTCCTAGCATTACCTGAAGGGCTACACATTTCTTTGCTACTGGGTATGAAAAAGACAGCTTTCTTCAATGAAATGACATATGGTTTATCATTTAACGCTTCAGCCCTATGGCCAGGAATACTTGACTAACAAAAACTAGACTTGCTATTGGTGTGTACATGTGTCAGACAGAGACAGAGACAGAGACAGAAAGAGATACAAAGACACAGAGACAGAGAGAGAGGGAGAGACAGACAGAGAGAGAACTGGGTGGTTGGGGAGGTAAGAGGATCTGGTAGAAACTGAGGAGTTGGGGGAGGGAGATAAAAATACACTGTAAAATTTTCAACTAATAAATACAATAATATTTAAAACCCAAACTATAGATCTGAGAAATGAGATATATAAATAGTCATGAAACACTTTTAAAAGTATTTTATACCATTAGCCATTCGGAGAATGTGGAAAATTAACAATATAAGTGAAAACAAATTCATGCAAACACCCATGTGTAGATAGGGGCAACCTTATATAATGTAAAGAGTGTCTACAAGTGTGTCCAATTTGGAAATTGGGTCAGAGATTTTTTTAAAATGTACTGCCTTATAAACCAGCTAAATAAACTCTGGTCATATATTCTCTATTCTATCACAGGATTATCTGTGCATCCAATCCATTGCTGCTTCAGTCACAAAAACTAAAAGAATTAAATAAGTATATATTTTATTCTACAGATGAATTGATATTGAAAATGTGGTAACATGTACTGTGGAACTTTATTCAGATATGAAGAAATAAGAAGTATGCAATAAAATGGATAGAATTGAAAACTATTGTATTTCTTTCACAAGCAAGAGCTAGAAAGAAAAACTTGATGCTTTTTATATATTAATCATTTTTTAATTTTAGATTGGTTTTTGTACATTGGAGTGACTACTAAAATCAGAAATTGAGAAAGAGCTAACTGATGGGGAACAAGATGTCTCAAGAGGAGTAGTGGTCACAGTTAAATAAGTTGAGGGAATAGTAGGATGGCAAAATGTATTGACGGGTACAGGTAGAAAATGGTGAGATGTATAAGGGACCTATTTGGAAATCCTCTACTTTATAACCAAATTAGAATGAAAATACTTTGAAAGGATGAAGCATGCATGATAAGTTACTCATGCTTTCATGGCAGCTTCACATACGTAGCCCAGGTAGATTTCTCACATTTTCATGGTAGCTTCACATATGTAGCCACTGGTAGTTTGCTCATGCTTTCATGAATAGCTTCACTTTCTTGGCCAAATAGATTCTGGTTAAATGAAGAGCATCACAGCAAAACCAAAAAAAAAAAAAAAGACAACATGGAAATAATCAATAAAATTGGTGGGAGGAGTAGCTGGCTACTTTCATAAAAAGGAAGAGGATAAAACAAGGAAAATGGAGGATTTTGTGAAATATTAAAGAATGTATTAATAAAACTACATGTTTTCCAAACTGCAAAATGTTAATTTCAAACCATAGTGATTTTTCATGTTTAGTCATGTATTTCATACTAAAGTTACCACATTTTATATGAGATAACATTCCAATTTCTGAAAATAATATTCTACTCTGAAACATTTCTTTTTTAATGTTATTTTTAATTTCATTTTACATTCCTACCACAGTTCTCCCTTTCAACCCTCCTCTTACTTCCCTTCTCTACCCCTAACACCCCCATCTACTCCCCTTAAAAGACAAGGACATCCATAAGGAGCAATCCTAGCACATTAAGTTGCAGCAAGACCAAGTCCCTCTCCACTGCATTAAGGCTGAACATGGCATCCCACCATAGGGAATGGCCCCTGTATCTGTCCTTGGTGCATGAGCTAGCTTATTGGAGACAATTCTCTCTGGTGGAAGACTTGCTCAAACTGAAATATTTCATGTCTCAAGCATTTTGGATACAATATACAAATAGTGTACATGACTGTCATACTATACAGCATTATACTGTACTTCTTAGAGGAGATTATGGAGACCTTTTGAGTCTCAAATTAGTTTTCTTTAGGTAGTTACAAAACACCCCCAAGGAAATATTTCTAAAGGATGTATTATACATTCTAATTAAAGTGTGTGTGTGTGTGTGTGTGTGTGTGTCCATGAAAATATGTAAATGCAGGTGAATACCCATAGAGGTAGAGACAATGGAACCCTGAAGCCTCTGGAGCTGCATTTTACATGGTTGTAGTTACAATATGTAGGTATTGGGACCCTAGTTGGTGTCCTTTGTAACAGCATAATGCAGTTTTAGCCTCTTTACCATATATATAGCCCCCAAACCATTCTGAATAGTGACTGTAGAGAACTAAATTTAATAGGGACAAGAAAAAATTACAAGTAAGACTTCCCAAATGAAATCACTGTACCTTGTAATTCATGGTGGTAGAAAGACTGCAATCAGGTGTTAGAATAATAAAAGCTTAGGCTCAAATATGTATTGCAAAGACTACATTAACATCTTTCTATGTCTTATCAACAGATACATTTTTATATAACTTCTTTTTATGTTCGCATGCAGTGTAACATTATGTGAGAAAACACCTTTGCCGATCACTATGCTAAACAGTTGAGTTATGGTTGCTTTGGAAATCTTAAGTTGGTTATTATCACACACTACTGAAGCACTCTGCTATAGAGCTGTGAGAATGGACAGTCCAGGCAGCTATGATTGTTGTTATAGATTATTTGATTACCAAGGCATTTAACATTGAAAAGTACATGGTATTTATATTATACTAATAAAATTGTGCATAACTTTCCAAAACAAAGACTATGTATTCAGTGTCAGTTCTTTGATTCCATACTACAGCACTAGGCATTTTGTGAAGTAAAGCAATAGGAACTGGAGATACACATAGTAATTCCTGCACTTAAAAATATTCCTGATGCATTGTGAAATGTGGTTCTCTGTTCTTTAAGGATCAGTAAAGAGCAAATGTCCCCCAACCAGACTTATTCCAAAGAATGATTAGCCTACTCAATAGCTCTGAGACCAGGATTAAGGAGAAGCTCTCAGGGTTTTTACAGGAGGAAAGCAAATAGAAGTATACTATTTGGGAAAATGGATTAATGTAGTAAAAGAACAAATAATGCTACTTGAATAAATGGAGGTTGGAAGCATCCACTCACAACTTCCCACAGGCATATAAATCCAGGCAAGCCCTGTTTCACCCTTTCTTCATTGTTTTAAAATCATGTCCTTATTTTCTTTTGTTCATTCATCCATTATTTTAAACTTGAATGCATTGTACATGAATAACAAAGCTACATATTGATATTTTGTGATACTCAAAATATATTAGAGGAGTTAGATGTTTCATGAATTTACAAAACACTAAAGTGAAAATTTTTTAACTAAATAATTGATGGATTAGAAATGGTAAATGCCACAAGAAGTGGTGTCAATGTATCACAGTTTCAAAAACACAGTGAATTTTAGAAGAGGAACAAGAATATAAATGCTACAGGAGGAAGTGGCATTTTGAGGCATGTTTAAATTATTGATAATCTGATAAAGAACAATTGGCAGTAGATGGATGCTGGAGAGAGGGGAGTAACTTATCCTTATGAGTGTGGTCACTTGGAGGTTGCCCTTGCAACCTATCCTCTGCCACCAAGTGGATTAGTGGATTAACACACTTTTTATGATCTTGGATGCCACTACATGTCGTCAGTGATTAAAATTAAATAAAGAAATGCAGGAAAAGAGTTAAACAAAAAATACAGATGATTTCTGAAGAGAACCAGTGTTCCTGTAAAGTAATGAGGTTAGAAGAATGAAAGAGGTCAGAAAATCAAGCAACAGGATGTGTGCAGTATGGCAGATTAATGCCTCCAGATAGGGCTTCATCACATTTCACAGGGTGCAGGATCCAAAGCCAATGCCTACTCAGAACCTCATTGAAGTTCTCTATCTACCCTAAGCCAACAATCATTATTCTGGAATTTCCATTTGTTTGGTTGTTGTTGTTGCTGTTAAATTAAAAACCATTGCAAATTACGAGATTATTTTAGTAGTTATTAGATATTGAAATGCATGTCAATCTTAAATTCTGTTTGAATAGCTGACAGCTTTGTGTGTGTGTGTGTGTGTGTGTGTGTGTGTGTATGTGTGTATGTGTGTGTGTGTGTGAGTGTGTGTGATTGTGTACACATTAAACATAAAATTTTTCATTTATGTAGTACACTTTGGTGTTGCAATTCCTTTGTGACTATTTTGCAATCTAAATTTTCATCAAAGGACAAAACACATCAGCCTCTTCTCAATAATTTATTGAATGCTTATGGCAGGGTATAATATGTTTTGCTGTGGTGCACAAAGGCAAATCTCAGTTAACATCACAGACATTTAGTTCTAGCTCACAGAAAATTGGTTGCAGTTTTACAGGGAGCCATTAGGAAATGTCTGATGCACCCTCCCACTTAATTGCTCAGAAGTCCCGGCTGCTAGAGTTTATTGCACCCCCATTTGTTACAATTGTCGCAAAGCAGAGGGTGGGTACAAACCAGACAGTTTTACTTTTATTATTATATTTTTTACTAATTCTTTGAAAATTCCATGTAATATATTTTGATTATATTAACCCCACATCTCCCCATAACTCCTCCCATATCCACCTCACTCCTCAATGCCCCATCCTCTTTCTTTTCCTTTTTAAAATATTCATTTCATTTTTACATTAATTCCCCATTCTCTTTCGTCACTCCAAACCTTCTCATATACCCATCTCTGCTCTTTCAAATTTATGGCCTCCTTTTCATTAATTACTGTTAGATGTATGTGTGTGTATGTATGTATTATTGTGTACGTGGGTATACACACACATCCCCAATTACAACTTGATCAGTCTGTACAATGTTACATGTATGTGTGTCTTCATGCCCTGACCACTTGCTATTTGTTAACCTATTGGTGCGTTTTCCCCTGGGAAACACCATTTCTCCTATTCCCAGTATTCCTTAGTTGTTTGCAGTCCTTTGTGTAGGTTTGAGACCTCCTTGAGCTTTCCTGGTCAACATTAACTTGCCATTTAGTGTCTTCTGTGTTCATCTCATTCTTAGGCACTCATGTCACTGGAACTTTTTTTGGTATAACTTCTTGTAAACTAATCCATTGACTCAATTTGTGCTGCCCATATAATCCTGGGGGGTGTGCCCAAAAACTGGAGCCCTACCCTTAAGGAAATCTGAGCCTCCCTCAGAAAACACTAAGTACCCATATCTACTCAGCTAAGGATGGAGGCTAGTTAACCCTTTCCCACTCTATATTATAAGTATGTCTGTGAAAGCAAACACAGCCAAGTGAATCAGCAAATACAACAGCTGGTCCTGTCATATCTAAAAGACATCATTTCTCTCCTGTCCCATTTTAAAACTGGATTTAATAAATACCTCTGTCTTTTTCCTTTGATAGCACAGTTACTGAGCATGCCATATCCCAATATATGTTGTTATTAAAATTTTCTTATTAACATATACTTAGGCTAGTATTCTCCTGGACTTTCTATGATATAATTTAAATGATGATTGAATTGAATAATTCAAACTATTTATTATCAAGATTCTCCCACGGGCAATGGTAATCATGTTAGCCAATCACTGAGACTTTCTAAATAAACAAGCATAAATTGGGATTTAGTTTGAATTGCTTTAAAATTTCAATCAATGTATATAAGCTGATAAAAATGATTTCTGATGTGCTGTTGGGAAGCTTATTTTCTTTCTCACAGACGTTAATTCCCTTGTTTGTGACTGTTTTCTTTCCTTAACATGTGATGGTTATTTTTAATACTTAATTCCCTAAATGCAGGTTGGATAAAGTATAAGCTTTATATTGAAATTGTTCATATATACATACACATATTATGCCAGTCTAAAATTGGCAAGTGCTTTGCAAGTAAACTGTATCTCTCAGCCATTTATATGCATTTTATCATGAAAATTATTATTATTTTATGTTTTGGTTTTTTGAGACAGGATTTCTCTATGTAGCTTTGGAGCCTATCCTGGCACTCCCTCTGGAGACCAGGCTGGCCTTGAACTCACAGAGATCCGGATGCCTCTGCCTCCCAAATGCTGGGTTTAAAGACATGCACCATGAATATCAGGCAGGAAAATTATTTTATTCTGTCATTTTATCCTCTTAAGGACTTTGATGACTTTGGTTCAAATAGAGTCTGAAATAATTTTGTACAAGAAATATAATGTAAAAAATGTTCATCATTAAAATAATATTTTCATTATTTTTATCAAAATGAATGGGCATGCTCATTCTAACATTTATTATTCTGTATTTTTGGCCATTGTGTTTTAAAAGTGAGTTGTTTTTCTGAGTTGAGTATTTGGACTCTTTATAGACTGTTGGGAGACATGAATTTGCAATAAACTATTTCTCCTTTGTATTTTTTCTATATTTAATTTCAGTTTACATATCCCCTGCAGGATTTATTGGTATTTTAATTAAATCTTCATTATTGTGTTACATGTACTAAACAGAACTACAACCAGGGATGCAACCATGTAATACTTGAACATATTGATGGCCACTGATCCTTCTGTGCTCTGTCCTTCCACTGTGGCTCAATATGGTCTTTGTCGTTCCTTTGGTTGAGATTTCCTCAAGAAGCTCAAGGCAAATGCATCTGAACTGTTCCTCCATGGAAAATCTTCAGTATATTTTGATATCTCATTATTGTTCATTTTACATTTATCACCCATCAATAGGCACTTCCTTAGAAAAGGATACAGATTAATTAAAGTTACATCAATATATTTTTAGTGATATTATCTATTCAAGTGCTAGTGGATAATTATGGCAATGTTCATTATAAAATATAAATGTAAAGTATCTTTGACTTAATGCAAGCTATTAAATCACATAAATGTCTGAGTGCTCTCTGGGGAATTTTTAAATTAAACTCCTCAAAATAACTGGTGGGAAACAAATCTTAGTTCCTCTTTGCTTCTTTCAAAAAGCAAGATTTTACATTATCTTTTTTATTATTTTATATGTATAGGTGTTTGGCTTGTATGTGTATACTCTAATGTGACTAGAGGATCTGACAGAAGACCTGGAATGGGAGATACAGGTTCTTGTTAACTTCCATGTGTGCTGGGTAGGAAACTGGAGTCTTCCTCTGAAATAGTCGTCTCTGAGCCATCTGTCCAACCTTGTATTTGCAAACTTTCTCTTTAAGCTTTTAAAACATAGGCATTCATCAACAAAAGGGAATAAAGGAAGCCATGGATAACCACAAGTGCTTAAATGACTTCCACAAGTTTTCCTTCCTTCCTTCCTTCCTTCCTTCCTTCCTTCCTTCCTTCCTTCCTTCCTTCCTTCTTTTTTGAAACACAGAATCACGATTAATGATTTTATGTAGTTTTTGGAGATATACCATTAGTCACACAAAAGTAATTTTGGTCATTTTTTTAATTTTATTTTTACATGTACTTCTTTTGACTGAGGAAATGGCTTAGTCAAAAGAATAACACTATACATGCATGTGTATGAGAATTTGATATTGAATACCCAGGATCCATATGAAAATCACACATGTACACATATGCTGCAAACATAAACATTGGTGTGTAGAAACAAGCAGTTCCCCAAAACATGCTGTCTAATCATATAGCCAATCCATTGGGCACCAAGTTCAGAGAGAGAGGCCTGGTTTCAAAGGAATAGAGAGTAATAGAGGAATAGACTTAATGTAATCATCTGGCCTCTTCTTTAGTATGCATGGAGGTATGTACATGCATATGTATACACATGCAGATACTTACTCAACACAGATTACCCAAACAAACTTGTTTTCAAAATAGCAAAGTATTGGACACTTAACATCTGATTTTAAGAAAAAAATGATATAAAGGTCAAACAAATACTTTAATGTGATTCTGAATAATACAAAGTAACAAGAAAAACAGATGTAATACATTCAGTTTTCCAGTCTTTCATGTGAGCTAAGATTTGATCCAGGATTTAATAGCATAATGGGCAGAGCCTTATCTCCTTGGCAATAGAAATATAGCAGAAGTTAGTATAATACCTCATGGAGGTCTTACTGTGATTGATGGTAGAACTTTATTAAAAGAGGAGAAAAAAACACAAGTAGGGATAAATGATGTCTTCAGAAAAGATAAAATAGGCCAGGACGGGTATGTAGTTGTGTCTCCCTCCTTAAAAGGTGTGTAGGTGTGGTTCACCCATGAAGAGGTGGGTAGGTGTCGCTCCTACCTGGGGAGGTATGTAGTGTGACTCTTACATGGAGAGACTCCATGTATAGAGTGTCTCCTACCTGGAGAGGTGCATGGTGTGACTCCTACCTGGAGGGTTGAGTAATGTGGCTCCTGCCTGTAGGGGTGTGGAGTGTGGCTCCTATATGTACAGGATCTTGTCAGAAGAGACTTCTTGGTTTTGGAATTTAGAGAAGTTGGAAAGAAGATAGACAAAAATACTAAGAGATTCACACAAGCAAGGCCTTGAGACATAAGTCAGTGATACTACATTTGGCATTATTGGACTAGAAAGAATAAGAGGAGAGAATTTAGAGATGTGAGCATCTCTGCAGATCACCTAAGCAGAATATACTTGATTTTGAAATGGAGGATTCCCAAGGATGTTCTGATTACGTTTTCAAATGCCTCTCTTCAGAGAAATATAAAATACAAAAGGGTGGACTTGGGTATTGACTAGGACCACGTTACTGACAGCTGGGTCTGTAAATTCTGAGAGCTCTTATTTCAATGAGGCAAGTTTTAAAGTATTATCTCATGGTGAAAGGACAAGAAGTAGGAGAAATGACCTTTTGTATGGCCGGGTAGCTGCAGCTGAAGTGGTAGTTGTTAGAAACCAAAGCTTCTTGGAGATTTGCTGGAGAATATAATGAATATAGCTGGACAGGGGAAAAGCTGTACTGACATTTGTTTTTTCTGAATTCTGTCATTTGTAAAAGAATGATAACACTACTGGATGATTGCAATTGACTATAATTGTTTACTTTATGTTATGGTAGCTTTGGTTTATGGTATTCATAAATACCTGGCTGTTGAATTTGTATTCAATGGAAAGGGTTTCAAATGATACTATATACTCAACACCACTATTCCTATGGACACTTTATATAAAAAATCCAGTAATCTTTTTTTATTAGGAAAGCTAATAAGGAAAGTACATTTTCAAAATGACTCTCAATTATTGACAAGTTTATAAAAGCCACCCTCACGAACCCCCGCTGATTTGTTTTAAGAAATTTAAATTATTATTTAAGTATAGTGTTGTTATGTGTGAAATAGTGTTAAAATGATAACATCAGTTGTGATTAGATCAATGTCAATAATATTAGGAGAAATTATCAAAAATATTTAACCTATTTATGTAAAACTGAGTCTTACATTAAGTGGATTTGAGACTAGAAATCCCCAAGTCTTCTCTATGTACCATGGAGTTGAGAGAGAGGCCCTCCCTAAGAACACCCATTTAATATTTCTATCAATAAAGAAGTTTTGTTTTTAATTGAGATTAATAAAATTGCCTAATAAACCTGCATCATTCACAGATGATAGTGATGCATACAATTTTGTGTCTCTTACATTCTCACTTCACATAAGCTAAGTCAGTCCTTTGCTTTCACTTGTCACTAATAGCTTGGACTATTAAAGCTAAAACAGCAGCATGGAACTGAATAGTTAAACAAAACAGATGTTTGTCAAACATTAGAGTATAATAAATAAAAAATATCCTTTAAAAGTTATTTGAAATGCTTTAATTTCCTTAAGTTAAAAATAGGGTTTAGTAACTCATTGAGAAATATCAAAAAATATTCATTACAACCCACATTCATGTGCACATTTTTTATACCATCTGAATTTTAAAAACCCATTCAATATTTTAAGACTAGAAGGAATCTCAAGAGCCCAAGAACTTGGATTAAGAAGACAGAGTAGGAGATTTTAGTTATTCCCTCAACTTCTTCACATATTTGGTTTCCCTCTTATAGGAGGAAGGGACCACTCAAAGCTAACATACTTATTTGTTCTCTGTCCTGGTTTGTGTTCTATTACTCTGAGAGACACAATGACCAAAAATAACTAGGGGAATGGAAAAGTTTACTTGGCTTTAAGATCCCAGTAAAAGCATACCACTGAGGGAAGCCAAGGCAGAAACTTAATTCTTTTGCTTTGTTTGGTGTTTCTTTTCTTTTCTTTTCTTTTCTTTTCTTTTCTTTTTTTGAGACAGTTTCTCTGGCTTTCCTTGATGGCCTCGAACTCAGAAATTCATCTGGTTCTGTCTCCTTTTAAAGGTATGCATCTCTCTGCCAGGCTTTTAAAATTCTTCTTTAAAAAGAAAAAAAAATAAAACTACTTTTTCAAAAGAGTATTCATCCTTTCAGTTTCCATTGTTATGGACTTTTGAGCTATTCACAAATCAACTAGATTTTTTTCTTTTTTTCTTTAAATTAGAAACAAGCTTGTTTCACAAGTCAATCCCAGTTTCCTCTCCCTCTCCTCCTCCCCTGCCCTCAACTAACCCCCTATCCCATCCCCTTTCTGCTCCCCAGGGGGGCTGAAGCCTTCCAGGGGGAAATCTTCAAAGTTTGTTATATCATTTGGAGCACCACCTAGACCTTCCCCAGTGTATCTAGGCTGAGAGAGTATCCCTCTATGTGGAATGGGCTCCCAAATCCATTCCTATACTAGGGATAAATAATGATCCAGTACTAGAGGCTCCATAGATTAACCAGACCTCCAAACTGACATCCATGTTTGGGGGCAGTCTGGGACAGTCAACTAGATCTTATACCTTAAATTGACCTATATTTTTAAATCTATGTTCTGCCACATAGATTAATGCTATTCCACCTTGCACCTCTGGACTCCTCTCTGTGCCTGCCTGGTGACTTGGCTTTTCTTCTTCCTAGACTCATCTCTGTCTTTGGAAGTCCCACCTAACATCTTCCTGTCTAGATATTGACCATCATTAAATCAGTCAGAAGGCAGCTTAGCAAAGACACATTTTGACACTCTAAACAGATACTATGCAGCAGTTGCAGCTTTTCTGGAAACCAGTTTGGAGAATTTCAAAAACCTAGCCCAACAAAATTACTTACTATTTTACATTCTAAATCTTATACTTATGTCTTCAGAAATGTAGTTACCACCCTTCATCAAATAATTCTCTCTTTAAAGCAAATGGAGACCACCTCAGGATGGCACAATGTAAGGATCAAATGATCATAGAGTCCAGCCCCAAGGAATACATATACATTACAGCTATGGTAGTTTTGAAAAAGGAAACATGTTAGAATAAGGAATTGAAGAATTGTTAAGAGCTAGTACAACAGAATTCTATTGTGAAAGAGTATTTCTTAGAAATCACTGTATAAACAAGACCAGAACAGTGTATTCTTTGGATATATAATACCAGTAGCACAGACACTCAGGTCAACAATTAGTAAATGGGACATTCTTAAACTGAAAAGCTTCTGTAAGGCAAAGGACACAGTCAAGAAGACAAAACCGCAGCCTACAGAATGGGCAAAGATCTTTGCCAGTACCACATCTGGTAGAGGGCTGATCTCCAAAATACACAAAACTCACTGCAGGAAACTAGAGACAGACACTGAAGCAGAAGCCATGAAGGATGCTGGTAACTGACTTTCTATTCATGACTTGCTCATAATACATTCTTCTGAAACTCAGGACCACATGCCCAGGGTTGGCACTACACACAATAGTCAGAAACATCCTTTATCAATTATTCATCAACAGAAATTCAAGCATATTTGCATATAATATTATGGAGGCATTTCAGAACAGTGTACACCTTGTTCCAAATGACTCTAACTTCTGTCAAGTTGACATAGGTCATGAAAAATCCTCAGATAAATAAAAATAAGTGTCTGGTATACTAAATAGCTTTTCTAAAATGATAAAGCAAAACAACAACAACATTATAAATTACTTAATCAATGTGGCAAGATACCAGGCATAGATATTCACAAAGTATTGGTACAGTATATAGGTATTATTAGTATAATGTAGTTTGAAGGCAAAAAGATACATACCCACGATTTAGACCTTAAAGGATTAACAATGTATTACATAGAAGAATATATCTTAAGGTTTGTGACTTTTATGGGGGTGTTGCAGTTGCTTTTATAAGAATACATGCAATCCAACTAATGATATAAAAGTAATAACACAGCACTTTATAGCATAGTTTGTGTACATAACTAAAAGTATTTCCTCAAACAGAAGTTGTATTGGGATAGCTAGAGGCAAAGTGGCTGAAGAAGTCCAAAATCACATCTTTGCTGCAGATGACTCAAATTGCCATAGAAACTAAGATGGATGAGATACAATTATAAAAATAATGAGTAAAATGATTTTGGGAGAGACCTGATGCCTTCAAGAGCTGGCAAAAATATTGTTTTTGTGTTATTAAGCATATATTGAGGTTTTATGGTTTAACACAGAAAGTACTATAATTGATTTCTACTGTTTGAATGTCTTTTGAACATACAGGGAGTTTGCCATCCACAATCATGCTGTGATGGAAGCACATTTAATTTACAAGAAGTAAAAAAAAAATAGAATGTATATGGCATTCTGAAGAGTGAAGTGCATAAATGTGCAATGAAAATCTATAGCTAAACTCTATAATAAGATCCTACATAAAAGAATGCATAAAATATTAACTGTAATAAATGTTTGGCAATTTACTACTATAATTATTTCAAATAGCATGTTTTTATGCAGTTCATAATGCCACAGAGTCACAAGGTAACAGCTGTAATAGGAGACAGATTTATATATTAGGAGGTATAGATTAGAATTACAGTACTCTCCTAACAACTCTGTAACAATCTGAGTTTGCATCCTGAAAGTATAAAATTATATATTCACACAAACAAAAACAAAACAAATCTCTAAGTGGAGTGATACTGAATGCTGAAAGTCTGTATTCAAGTAAGTCTTGAAATAAAATAATGGATGATAATTTACCATTGTAGAGCGGGCAAAAGTTCTTGTCATAATGATTTTGGAAAAACTAACTGAAAAATTTGAAAATACAAAAAAGCAAAATAAATATTTTTGAAATTATCATGAGGCAGTGTGATGACTGTAGCTTAGTGCAGTGTTCAAAGCATTTAACCTCTTGTCCTGTTTAAAAAACATGAAATTTCAGGTATCTCTCCCAAATCATTCATTAATTTACTGTGTTTGGTAACATCTATTCATAGAAAAAGACATAAATTATACTTTTTACATGTGCAATCTTCTAAATTGTATTTACAACATAAATAAATTTCTGAAGTTGACGCATTTTTTAAAAGTTCACTCACCAGGCCAAGTTTAACTCTCTGCCTTTTCCAAGTAGATCAGGATGCAAAGCTCTCAGATACTCCTCCAGTGCCATGTCTTTCTCTTTCTGTACCAATGACGATAGACTAACCACATGAAACTGTAAGCAAGACCCCAGTTAATGCTTTCTTTTGTAAGAGTTGTCTTAGTCATGGTGTCTTTTCAAAGAAATAGAACACTAACTCAGACTGAAGTTTTCACCATCATTTGTCATTTGTTGGATTGCTTTATTTTATTGCTATCCTAGAAATAAATTTTACTACACTTTTGTAGCTCATTTATTGAATGTCTCCTGTTTCTGAACAGAGAATCAAATTTCCTTATTTAAAACTAACAAATTATTAAGATGATTAAATTATTTCTAATAGCATAGATTTGTCGTCTCTTTTAAAAGACATTGCTGATCATAATATCCTATATTTATTGATAGACGTAAACTACAGGCAGACATTAGCTTTAATGTATACAGTATTAAATTTATGAATGTAAAACTGACCAAGAAATTGTTATTTTCTAGAAAATGGTGCAAAATTTTTGATTCTGCCTGACACACATAAAATTCATTTACTTCCCAAGAGCACAATATATTGCTAAAAAATGCTCAGCAGATCATTTACCATCCCTCTATTTTTCCTAATTGGAAATGGTAGTAAAGCATTTGATTGCCTTGTTGACCAGGTCCTATTTAATGGACCACAAATATTAAGCAGTGTGGTTGGGCTAATTTGCTCAGTAAAATCTAGATTGGCTGATTAATTGATTAACATGATTCAGCAACTCTCATTAAAATGAGGGCTCTATTCAAGTTCAGATTTCAAACTTTAAGACAGGAGTTATTGTATATCAGAAGAATTATAATATGCTTTAGATGTTTACCTTCAAAAATAGACTGAAGTGAATAAAGTAGTGAAAGAGTATTATCAGGGAAGACAAGTAGCATCAATAAACCACTTGCCTAGAAAACGCTGGGCTCTTATTTCATCCTCATTGTTGCAAACTGGAACAACAGCAACAAACCTTAAACAAAAGTAAAGATTTAAATAAAAAACATATACATATGTGTATGTGTACACGTATTCTTTCAGAAATAAAATGTGAGGATAATAATAAACATTCATGCTAGCATTATGAAGTTAAATACATGTTTCTCCTGAAGATACTTGTTTCTAGATTTCACATACATAAGGTAGAATAGGATATTTTTCAAGTCTTCATTATATAATTCTTGGTTATAGTCTATTGACTTTGATTTTTGTAAACAATTGACAAATTAAAAAAGAACTGTATTAGACTTCCTAAATAAATGACTTATAAATGACCTAACCACTTAAATAAATGACTTTACAATCTACAGCATAAACATACAAGCGTAACCCAAATAAGTCTAAATGTTTTAACACTTTCATTTCTTATTAAATAACTCTAAATATTTATTTCATTTATTTAAAATACATACAAAACGTATGTTACACCTTATCTCACTACACAGACAATGTTGACTTATAAAGACTTTCAACAAAAAGTATGTTTTTTAAAAAAGGGGAACACAGTTTTTTAATACATAGAAGCTGGCTTGGTCCATATAAAATAGCATATGTAAACACGATTTCAGCAGTGGCTATTTCGTGTTGGATAACTAATTAGTTTCCTTTTTTCTGGGGAAGACTCTTCTCCCACTCTCAAGCATCTGCAGTTGTCTGTAGGTACTTTGGGTAAGGTTGAGGTGTCCTAGCCTTACTCCCATCCTAGCTACTGTATCTATGGCTGTTGCCCTTCCTTAGGTCATGTGTATGCAATTATCTTGTTGAGCATTTACAGATGTGTTTTCTGACTTTCCTAGGAGACTCAATATCACAGCAAACTCTGTACACTTCTAACTTTTATACCTTCATCCACAATAATCAGAGTCTTAGGTACAGAAGCTTTTTGTCTGTGTATCCATTGTGTACCATAACTTTAAAAAATTTCCCTAGCCAGGTGATGGTAGCACACACCTTTAAGCCAAGCATTTGAGAGGCAGAGGCAGGCTAATCTCTGGAGTTTGAGGTCAGCCTAATCTATATAGCTATACAGGGAAACCATGTCTTGCAAACCAACAACAAAAATTTTCCCCTACGCCCCCACTTTGGATTTTTAATTGGTTGTGGTTTTTCTCCCTCACTTCCCCCCTCTCAGTTTTTTGAGACTGGGCTTCTCTGTGTAACAGCTTTGGATATCTTGGAATTCACTTTGTAGACCAGGCTGTTCTTTTGTTTTTGTTTTTGTTTTTGTTTTTTTGTGTTTTTTTTTTGTTTTGTTTTGTTTTGTTTTTCTGAGACAGGGTTTCTCTGTGTAGCTTTGGAGCCTATCCTGGCACTCACTCTGGAGACCAGGCTGGCCTCAAACTCACAGAGATCCACCTGCCTCTGCCTCCCAAGTACTGGGATTAAAGGCAAGCGCCGCCACCAACGCCCGGCTGACCCGGCTGTTCTTGAACTCATGGAGACATGCCTGCCTCTCTCTCACCCTTATGCTCAGCTGTTTGTGTTTGCTCTACTGGCCTCCATCTGTTGAAAGGTAAGTTTCCTTGATGAAGGGTGAGATGGACCAAATAAACTTAATCCCAGGGACCCTTGTGACAGAAGGAGATAACTGACTTCTTAAAATTGTCCTCTGACTTCCATGTACTCATTGTCATACCCAAATACTCCAGTATGACAAAGTAAATAACACATGAAGAAAAAGGAACAATAATCTTGTCTTTGGAGATGACTTGTACTGTTCACTGAACTTACATCAAATGCACAAGATCAATTTTACCTGTTAAAATGTGAGAGAAGTATGATAGCACACATTTAACATATTATTGATTTTTTTCCATAGAGGTAAAAAGTGGTTCATAAATTTATAAAGTAGTATAATTCATAGAAACAATGTAATGATTTTTAAAGGGTTTTTTAAATTATCACTGTGATAACTCTAAGTGGTCCTTTATAATCATTTCATATTTTTTAACCCACGTAATAATACTGTGTATGAGTTCCATCTTTCAATTCAACAAGTTTTAAATCCAGTCAGAATTTGGTTGCTTAATTTCATAATTATGGGGAATGGTCTAATGTGTGTATGTTTTTATTTTGATTGGTTGATGTATAAAACACTCTAGACAATGGGGCAGTGAGATAGACAGGTCTAGGAAATGAGGAGAATTCTGGGAAATGTAGGCCCAGAGGAGCTGTCATGGGATCCCAGGAAGTGACCTAGATGGGCAGAAACTGGCACTAGCTAACCATACAGGTCTTAGAGGTCTGTACAGACAGGCAGCAAGTGAAGTAGGTGGGCAGAATCAGGTTATAAGCATGAACAAACAGGAAATCACTCTCTTCTTTGTGGAGACACTTGGGAGATAAGGTGTGCTGTGGTTTGCTCCTTGTCTCTGATCCCTCAGCATTTTCCTCTACATATGACTCCAACCTTTTATTATCTAGACCAATTAAAACTTGTTTTACACCATAACATATGTTACAATATTCCAATGCCAACCCAACCCACTCAATACTGCAGTTGGATTCTGGGTAATTTGACTGTTTTCTCCCATAGCAGCACACCCAGACCTTTAAAGCACTAAGAAAACTGTCTAGTAGGGATGAAACTTTCATCTTGATATTACCTTGGTTTCTCCCATTACATTTCTTGTTTCTGTCTCTTTTACTGTGATAAAACAGCATGAACAAAAGCAACTTGAGGAAAAAATCATTTTACTTTTAGCAACAAGTTATAGTCCATCATTTAGGGAAATAAGGGAAAGAACAAATGCAGAAACTTGAAGGCAGAAAGTAAAGCAAAGACCATGGAGGACTATTACTTATTGTAGTTAGTAGAGTTTCTGGCTCAATAGAGATGACAAAGTTTTAGGGAGTCTGAATCTGAGTGTTCAAGGATGATTAATCAGTGTGTGCAAAGAGTAGCAGCTGCAACTATTTCCTCCAGTATTTACAGCCAGATGTTGATTGCCTACTGAGACCTTCCACCAAAACTAGCTAATCCCTTCCCCCTGTGCTATACCTAATAAACACTCTGAGGTTCAGGTTTTCAGTGGTTAGAATACCCTAGCTGTTCTCAAACTTATTGAATGTGTATATATATCCTGCCTTCCCTAGACACCCATAGCAAGGCTCCCAGAGCCCCAGGCATGTAGGACATAGGAGCTTATGGCTCGTCTCTCTCCTAGATTGCTCAGCCACTTTTTATATATAGGAAAGATTTACCTGTCAAAAATGGCACTTCCACCAGTGGGCAAAAGCACCATAGGCTATCAATAATAATCATGAAAACTGCCTGTCCTCATGGCCATAAGCAAATCTGAGGAGGTAATCCCTCAATAGAGATTCCTTCATTCCGGGTATATCAATTTGACAAGATTAACCACCATACTGTAAAGATTAAGTATGTGCTTTCTTCACTAATAGTGGCTTGTTATAGTGTTGCTGATAGTAATCAAAAGCAATGGGAATACATTGACATGTTTTGGAATGGTTTTATTGGACCCTTCTGACTGACAATTTGCAAATATGTTTCCAGTACCCACACTGTGCCTTTTATTTCTAAGTGAGCCATGGCCCACCATGAAAGGGTAATTCTATTACAGAGATACTCATTCATGTTCAATTGTTGGTATATTTACTACAACCAGGAAACAAAATCAGCCCAAATATACACCAACTGATGCTTTTAAACTCCCTTATCTAAGGATTTAAAGCAATCAGCGACCTATGAGGGAATATTTAGCAATTGTCTTTGTCAGTTTGGATTACAAATCTCAGAGTAATTATTGCCAGATCCATCAATATCCCTATAAATATAAAATTTTTATTTTTCTTTAAAACTGAATATTTCCTAGAAATCGGAAAACTAGTAAGTGAACAAGACTTCAGATGGTGTAAGGGCAAAGGGGAAATGGTGGAACTGAAAGGGTTAAATGGGAGGAGGATGGGAGCTCAGAATAGAGGAGTCAGTATGGGAAGGGATAACTAAAACAAGAGATCTTTGAAAATGTCATATAGAAATCTACTACTAACAACAAAGAAAGAAATCTACTACTATAGACACTTTCTAAATTATGTAATAGATATCTGTGAAAGCAGTTTACTTAGTAGTTTTAGTGGCTGAGACAGGGTCAATGAATGTAGTTGATGGAATGATTCAACTCCTGATTATCTAGCCTCCTACTCTCACACATAACGATAACAGATATGTGATCACACAGTAGTCATCTTACACTGTAGGTGTGGCCAACCTTATTTCAGAACTGCATCCACTGAGTTCATATCTAATACTTGGGAGTTGAGGCACGCAAATCACTGTGGATTCAAGGAAAGCATAGACTGTAAAAGATGAATCTGTATGCATATATGTTCTTAGGGATAACCACCTGGTCATGGACAACTAATTGTGGTGCTCTTCCACAGGGGAAGACTATTTGTCTCAGGCTCACCATTCCTTAGTTACCTGTAGTTCTATATGAAAAGTTGAGATTTCTTGGGTTTTCCACTGTCCTCATTAGCATATTTATTGCTGTTTACTTTCTCGGATCATACATATGCATATGTAACAACATTAATAAAAAGAGAGCCATGAATTTGAAAGAGAGCAATTATGGGCATTTGGGTGTGTTAGGAGGGAGGAAAGATAAGGGAGAAATGGTTTACCTATACTATAAAAGTTAAAAAAATAAATAATATTAAAAAATAAAACTTTACCCCTGAAGAACAAGGAAATTAACAACAAGGAATCACAGATGAGTCACTACATTCAAAGACAATTGATTGAATATAACTGCAGTACCTCAAAGTAGGGCTCAACAACTTCATTTATACTTAATTATTTGATTCAGTCTTGTAGCTCCTATTATGATTTTATTTTCTCTTTTCGATGTACTTTTCACATTTATTTACTATTGTGTGCATATGTGTGTCTATGCTCATGTGTTCATGCCTTGTGCATTCATGTGTTGCATATGTATTTGCATGCATGTGTTCATGCATGCGTGTTTTTGTGCATATGCATTTACATATGCTTTTGGTGTGTGTGTGTGTGTGTGTGTGTGTGTGTGTGTGTGTGTTGGTGTGTCTCTGTGTCTTGTATGCACATAGACTTGTGCATGTCTGGGAGAAAGTGTGGAGTGGAGAGGAAAACTTGTTAGAACCGCTTCTCTCCGTCTACTAATTTTATACCCTAATTCTCTATCATTCAATCATTAACCAAATCCAGGAAAGCATGCTATTCTTAAGTTAGATCACATTACTTTTCCCAAGGACCATTTAGCTCTTGGTGTTTATATCTAAATAAGCCCATACATCCCTTTAATGGCATCTTTATGTAACTTTTATTCAAATTTGATTATTGTTTTCCATTCCATACCAATGTTCTAGTGATTCATTAAAGTTTTCATTTGGCAGGTAGCAGTTTCTAGGAGGAAGTCTTCATGACTAAGTTGGCTTTTCCTTACCTTATCATTTTCTATCAATATAGCAATCCTTGAGTTTCAATTTGTCTGTCTGTAAGTTTTTTGAGAAAGGGTTTCTCTGTATTGCTTTGGACCTGTCCTGGAACTCCCTCTGTAGACCAGGATGGACCAGAACTCACAGAGATCCACCTGTCTTTGCCTCCCTAGTGTTGCTATTAAAGGAGTGTGACACCAATGCCCCACTTGTCTGTTTATAATTTAAGCAAATAAAATGTTATTTAATAGTTTTGTCTCAGTACTTGCAAGTGTATATGGAATGTTAATTTTCTGTAGTTTCCTCTGAATTGAAATAGATCCTAGTCTCATACAGTCTACAGGGTAAGTTAATGTTCATCTCTCTCACATGCCCCCACACACATACACACAAGCAAGGGGGAAAACATAGCACCAATACTGGCTAGGTATTCTCCTAGTGTTAGCCTTAGATCTTCTATTCCTACAGAAGCTCATTTCTCTGTGTTCAAAGTGTAACTCAAAGAACAATTCAAACTTGCTTGATTAATTTCTTTAGAAACAGATATGGGTGTCTGCTTCTGCTTCCATCAGGTATTTGTGACTGGGTTACCTTCCTCAGGATGGTTTCTTCTAGTTCCATCCATTTGCCTGTGAATTTCAAAATTACATTGTTTTGTTTTGTTTTTCCCCTGCCAAGTTGTACTCCATTATGTAAATGTACTACCTTTTCTCCATCCATTCTTTAATTGGGCATCTAGGTTGCTTCCAGGTTCTGGCTACTACAAAAAATGCTGCTATGAATATAGTTGAACAGATGTCATTTTTGTATGAATGTGCATCCTTTGGGTATATGCCTAAGAGTGGATTTGCTGGATCTAGTGGTGACTGACTCCCATTTTCCTGAAGAATTTCCATACTGATTTCCAAAGTGGCTGTACAAGTTGTCACTCCCACCAGCAGTGGAGGAGTGTTCCCCTTTCTCCATATCCTCTCCAGCATGAGCTGCCATCGGTGTTTTTGATTTTAGCCATTCTGGCAGGGGTAAGATGTTATTTCAAAATTGTTTTGATCTGGAATCCAGTTGCAGAGAAGGAGGAGTTACAAGCAAATGGATCAAGAACAGGCTGGAGAAACCCAAAGAAACAGCTGACCTGAATAAGGGGGAGCTCATGGACCCCAGACTGATCACTGGGAAACCATCATAGGACTGTTCCAGACCCCCTGAACAACAAGGATGTCAATTTGGAGGTCTGGTTAATCTATGGGGCCCCTGGTACTGGATCAGTATTTATCCCTAGTACATGAATGGAGTTAGAGAACCTATTTCACATAGAGGGATACTCTCTCAGTCTAGACACAGGAGGGAGGGTCTAGGCCCTGCTCTAAATAATATGACAGACATTGAAGAATGCCCATGGAACACCTAAACCTCCTTTGGAAGCAGAAAGAGGATGGGATAGTGGGGGCTGGGAGGAGGGGAGGAAGAAGGACCTAGGATTGGCATATAAAACAAGAATGTTTCTAATTTAAATTTAAACAAGTCAGGGAAAAAACATGTGGTTAAATGTAGCAGTATTTCTTGCTGTTGTTTGTGCAAGAAATTAATTTTCACTTTGTGATATACTTAAAAGTTTGAGTCACATTTTAAATGTGCCCAAACTCGAAACCATGACAATTGATTTCATAATGTGAGATTATTTTCCAATGTGGCTAGTAACTGCAGCCTCTCTTTATATTCTTTGATAACAATCCCTTCAAATTTAAATGAAATTATTAAATGGCATCATTAAGAAGAATCAATTAAGCCAGATATTATATCCACACATGCACAACTCAGGAGATAATTCTACCATAGGTTTTATTCTCATTATATTAATATCCTTGAAGGAAAAGAGATTAAACAGGCATCTAATGGGAAAGTTCCTTGGGTGAATCCAGAAAACAAACTCTCTCCCAAGGTACCCACATGAACCAAAGCATGTTTCACTTCTCCCAGGGTACGGTATGTGGTGGCTTCACAGGCAAATGATATCTGCCATTATAAAGCACTTTAGAATAGAGCCCATAACTATTTATGCCCTGATAGTTTGCACAGGTGTTATTGGAAGCACCTATTATTGCCTTTCTTCTTCATTTAACGTTGTTCTTTTTATCCCTTTCTACTATTTGTGTGCCATTTTGTCTCTCCACTATAGACCCTGACCTCTCTTAACCCAATGATATTTAACCTCCTTGATGCCCTTTGTGTACGTTGTCCCCTTTATCTTGCATGCCTGTCCCTGTAGACTTGACCTGGATATGGTCTTCAGAACTGCTGAAGATTGTGCACAGTTGTTACTTCAGAAGTAAGATTATTACTAATTACAGGGTGAACAGCTTTCCCCTCAGTAATCCTCAAATCCCCCAGGCAGCTTATTTTACTTCCTGACATTTACTCTACATGGCAGAAGTATGTGTTTGTTGTGTCTTATTTCATCCCTCCCAGGATGTCTTTATTTATAAGAAGAAAAAATTGGCCAATCACTACATGCATTCTTACCATGGAACACATAATGGACATATAAAAAGTAATTAGATGTTTTTCAGTCAGGAGTGCTTGAAGCACTTAATTAAATTTAAAAAAAATCATCCAAATATTTGAAGATATAAAACTAAATATGAAACATCCCTTACTCCTTTGATATTATTCTCCTCTATTGAAAACAGAGGAAAATGAAGAGAAAAAATAGAAAAAATTGCTACATACTCTGTCATTTATTATAAAGTGAAACCTTGGGAATATTTTGTATCATCATAACCTCAAATTTCTAAAAATCAAATAATAAAAAGCAATGAATGGAGATTAAATGTTCTGATATTTTGTGATTTGCTTACTACAGCATTCTTTCTATTACTACTTGATTTAATTTTCATAACCAATTTATGAGAAAACAATTACTCACAGAGTCTAAAGCAAACTCACACAAAAGACATTGGACAGATACTCTTTGTCAAGTCAATGTCATTACACAGACCTAAATGCAGTTTGACCACAGTTCTTCATATTTTCCGACCTCTATGATCATGTCTTACCTTTTCCCTGGGATGTTATGAATTATTTATCAAATCTTTACACAAGCCCTATAATTCATGATCAAATGATTCCTATTTTGTTTGATACATAGTGAAAATAGCTGTTAGTTGCTCATTTCCTATCTCTTAAATTATCATGGTCCAGTTGTTGAAAATATGTCAGCATCTAACTTTGGTATAGTCCTGCAAGTTTTCCCCAATATGTGGTTACATTAGAAATACTTTGCAACATTGCTGATCACATCTGCATTACGATTATTTTTCTGTTTCAATTTGTTTTTAACCAGTTTTACAGTATCACATGAAAACTAATCAAATAGAGTGAAAGCCACAATGCATCAAAATATTATTCTGAATTTTCTTTCCTGCATTGACACACATCTGTCCTGCTTGCATTTCTAATGTTTTGATAAAAGCAACCTTGGAAAGATGAAGGCAATGAAAAAGTGTTTCTGTGCTTGTTTCTTTGTTTCCTTGTTATTTTCTATACTGGTAACTTATAGCTCAACATTGCAGATATGGCTGGTAGAAGGAACCAAACAGCGTACACATATCTCATTCTCAGCACAATCTATGCATGCTTACTTAAGCTCAGTCCTCTCTTTACACCTTTACACTCTTTATACCAGGATTCTATGCCTAGGAGATATTGCCCCCCTCAGTGTTCTCTTCCTCCCCATGAAAATTAATTCTTAATCAAGATTATTCTCTACTGATATGCTACAGACCAACCTGATCTAGTCAATGCTTGATTGATATTCTCTTCCCAGATCATTTTGTGTCATGTTGACAATAAATCTTGCCATAAAACAATTAACTACATCTTTAAAAAAGTTTCAGCAATTTAACATATATGGTATCCCATTTAATAAATATTAGATACATGACAGAATACAAAACCAATTTTGATCTGTAGATACACTAATAAATGTGTGTCAGAATTTAATTAAAGAAAATTAAAGTAGAGAAAAAGTTACATTATCCTAGATAATAAGGAAATACACAGGAGGATAAGATGGTGTTGTGAAGAACTATAATGCAACAAATGGAAAGCTGAAAAATTGGTTAGTTCCCTAGAAATTTTGTTTTGTAGTTTATCAATAATCATGCTATATGGTGCACAATGAACAACTTTACATTTAGAACTTTATCAATGCTGTTATTTTAAACTAACCATGAGGTACAATAAAAATAGTTTGCATAAGTTTAATATTGAAATCATATAAAACTTAGTTATCATCCACTAGAAGAAGACAATGGAAGCAAGCACTTTAGTATCTTAAGCATTGGGTAATACTAATAGGGTACAAATTAGAATAAGAAGCTGGAAGGTGTTATTGTCAACCTCTTCAGGAAAGAAGATGTTCTCAATACAGTCATCCTCAAAAAGATTATTACTAACAATAAATACTTTATAAAAGTAGACACATAATGAGAATTAAGTCATAGGTGTGTTTGTGTGTGTGTGTACATATAAAGACAAACATATATTTGACAAATATACATAATGTAATTTTCTAATGGCTGAGAAGTAAATATTTATACCTATGTTTTTAGGTTATGTAAATGTGGTTAAGTGTTGTGTGTGTGTACATGCATGTATATTTGTAACAGCATATAAAGGAACAGAGTTATGAAATTGAAAGAGAGTATGTGCATGAGAAGGACAGGAGGGAGGAAAGACAAAGGGAAAATAGACACAATTTTATTTTAATTAAAATTTTAAATATTTCAGACATATTCACTATATACTACATATATTTTAAATAAAATTAGAATATTAGTCAAGCATGGTGGCACATTCTTTAATTACAGAATTAGGGAGTCAAAGCCACATAGATCTCTGTAAATTCAAGAATAGCCTGGTGTACATAGCAAGTTGCAAGCCAGGAAAAGTAGTGAAACATTGTCTTTGCTACAATCTCCAAAAATTTAATATTAAACAATTGCAAAGTACTCATTACTTTGCTTAATATATTTAAGTACAGTCTTTCTAGTTTATAATTTTAAAAACTGTTCTTTTCTGCAGCCACCAGAAATAGTTTTGTTTATTGGAAGTTCTCAATCTCATGTATACATTTGATAGGAACAGATCACTGTCAATTGAGCACCATATATAATGATCTAATTTCTGCACAACTAATAATTTCTCCCAGAATCTTAGTCTATATAGCAGAAATAGGTTGTGACATATGAATTTTGATTTTAACAGAACTAGGAAAGGCAGGGTGCTTCTACTCAAAGCATCTTCACTGAAATTTAGTATCTTGCTTTTCTACAATTCTTAACATACCTTATGTCCTTTAAACATGAAATATGAAAAGTTTTATTCTGAGACATTCAAAGAGTAGACTGCTGATTTTCAGTATTCTTTTTTTTAATTGTTTCCTTCCCTTTAATTTTTATTTTCTGTCCAATTATTCGAGTTTTCTCAGAAACAACAACCTCTTTATTTCATTTTGGTTTTAAATATTGAGAACTGAGGAAAACATATCCAAAGCATTGTGGCCAATATAACAAAGAGATCATCATATGAAATATTCAAATGAAAGGTAGCATTAAATAATGATAGAAGGAAAATAGGTCATAGCAAACACGTGTTCTCAAACAGTGAGATTGCTTAGTGGCAGCTCCTATACTAACCGTTTCAAACCATTTTTCTCTAGGCTTTCCATTATTACATTATTTGTATAGCATCCCTCTGTTGTTTTTTTGTGTGTGAGTATGTAGCTATGCACATGGAGACTAAATATGAACAATTTTAAGATGCCCACCTTGTGTGTTGTCCTCACAAATGTCATCCATTTCCTTTGAGGTAAGGTCTCTCATTGCCCTGAAATTTATTACTTATGCTAGACCCACAGTACAGAGTTCCCTCCTGTCACAGCCACCATAACACTCCAATTATAAGTTTCCACCATGATACCTGGGATTATTATGTCGTTTCTTGGGAAATTAAACTTAACAATCAGAACAGTTTGCTGACATCTACCACCCAAGTCTACCTGTCAAGTTCTGTTTTTGCCTTTCTTCTTGCTCACCTCTTTTGAAAGACATTGTTTCTTGCTTTGAATTTATTTCTTTATTTTTACTTTAAAAATGTTTTATTGAAATTGCTCTAGATTTTGATAATTTCTAAAAATGTCAGCCTTTTTTTCTTTCATTTAACATCCTTTTACTTCCTTTTTAAATTATTTATTTATTTTACATCCTGACCAAAGTTTTCCTTCCCTCTTGTCCACCTATTCCCCCCCCCACATCTTCCTTTTGCTCCAGCCCCCTCAACCAACACCCCTTCTATTTCTTTACATGAAGGGACAGACCTCCAATGGCATATAAATTTGCAGCAAGAATAAGCACCGTCCCTTGTATTAAGTCTGTACAATTCAACCCAATATGAGGAATAGGTTCCCAATAGCCAGCCAAAGTTTTAGGTATAGTCCCTATTGTCATTGTTAGGCATCCCACAAACAGCCAGGCTAAATAGATGTCACATACTTAAATAGGGCTTAGTCTGTCCCATGCAGGCTCCTTGGTTGTTGCTTCAAACTCTGAGTTCCTATGTGCCTTGTTTTCTGTGGATTTTCTTGTGTTGTCCTTGACCCCTCTGACTCATAAAATCACTTCCTCTCCCTCTCTTCACCAGGATTCCAAGAGCTCAGCTTAATGTTTGGTTGTGGGTCTCTGTATCTGTTTCCATCAGTTACTGTATGAAGCCTCTCTGATGACAATCATCTTCAATATAATACACTCTTAATGGATGACTTTTTGAATCCCAAGATTTCCTTTTTATATCTATTTATTTAATTTAGAAACAATCTTATTTTACATATAAGTCCCAGTTCCATCTTCCTCCCATGCCCCCCCCAGCCGCCATCCCAAACCTCATCCCACAGAAACAGCTGAACTGACCAAGTGAGATCACATGGACCCCAGACCCCAGACCCCAGTAGTAAAGCTGGGGAACCAGCATTAGACCAAACCAAGCCCTCTGAATGTGGGTGCAAGTTAGGAGGCCTGGGCAGCCTATGGGACCTCTAACAGAGGAACCAGTATTTATCCCTATTGTACAAATGGACTTTGGGAGCCCATTCCCCATGAACATATTTCCTTTTTTGAATATGATAATGTCTTGGTTTTGTGAAGAAAATTTTACTCTCTCCCCTGCATAAGAAATAGTTTATTTCCTCATGTTACCAATGGTCTCCACACACTTCTGAAATACTGAATTTTTCTTGCAGTCTCACTAGTTTCTTATCAAAGTGACACTACAGTTGACTCCGCAACACATCTAAGGTCTATGAGTCTTCTCTGACACTCTGCTCCCATTCTCTCAACCCATTTACATGGTTACTAAGTGATAGTGATTCTGGTCTTGAAATTTCTCTGTCTTTTCCTGTTTTCTTTAACTTTACTGACTGGTACTGTCTTAAGACATCCCCATCACATCTTCTTCACAGTAATTTTCTACTAGGTTATAGCATTGTAAACAGAGTATTTAAGTTATCGTCCTAAAATGTAAATGTAGTCATGCATCTTTGCCACATTTATTGTGTCTACAATACTCAGTTTCTATGGTATTGTCACTTTAGTATGTCCCCTGCTCATTTCTGTACGGTTGTATGTATTTACTGTGCTTTTTCTTTGGCCCATTTTCTTATGTTTGCCTCTTGCTTGTTTTGTCTTGTTCTGTTTGTTTTTGTTTTATATTACTACTTATTATTATGTTACATGCTTATTTGTATTCTAATGAGAGAGAGAGAGAAAGGGTGAGGGTTTGCTAAGGTGAGAAAGTGGGGAAGACCTTGGAGGAGTTAAGGAGGCAAAACAATAATCAGAATGAATTGTATGAAAAAACTATATATTTTCAGAAAAACTTATTACATATGTTGTAGTATATATAACAATATATGTTTTTTCTTTATTTAAATTAGAAACAAGATTTATTTACATGTCAACCCCAGTTCCCTCTCCCTCTTCTCCTCCCCTGTCCCAACTAACTCCCTATCCCTTCCCCTTTGTGCTCCCCAGGAAGGGTAAGGCCTTCCATGGAGGATATTCAAAGTCTGTCATATCATTTGGGATAGGGCCTAGGCCCTTCCCCTGTGTGTCTAGGCTGAGAGAGCATCCCTCTATGTGGAATGGCCTCCCAAATCCATTCTTTTGCTAAGATTAAATACTGATCGACTACCAGAGGTCCCACAGATTGCTGAGGCCTCCTCACTGATACCCATTATCAGTCCTATGATGGTTTCCCAGATATCAGTCTGGGGTCCATTTTCTCCTCCTATAACAAGGTATATTATCAAATATATTTATGTACTTTGGATTCTGGCCTATGGAATAAACATTACAGCTGTCAAAGAAAAAAAATCGAGTGCTTGATATGTGTCTGGAAAGGATCACAGATTTTGATTTCAGCCCAATATTAGAGAGAGAGATGAGAGGAGGAAAGACTGAAAGAAAGCACAGACATTAACTAAAAGCATTGTAGTAGGTCATGGGCTTTAATAAAATATTATAGATAGTGCACTAATATTTAGATTTTCCCCATTTTGAAGTGAGACCTCTTTTTTAAATTTTGAAATTATCTGATAATTACATCATTTTCTCTTTCCCTTTCCTCCCTCTGACATGAAATCAGCATTATCATACATATTATATTGTTTATTTCTAACAAGTAGTTATGTGTTGTTTTTTCAGGCCTTTTAAACTAACATGTATACTACTGGAAATATTACACATCTGCTATATAGGACACAGCAAAAACAGGGAGTATTTGGGGGGTGTATTTGTTTTTGAAACCTTATGAAGTTTAAATTCATAAACTATTTTTCAGAGATCTTCAACTTGTTTCACAACACTTATTCTAATAAGCTTAAGTTTCTTCAACAGGTGGGACAGTATAGACACTAAATAAACAGCTGTGCAACAAGTTCATGAACCGACACACATATTAGGAAGCATTCACCTAGATTTCCTAAAATTGCTTTTAGCTTCAAAACCACACAGGATAACTTCTTGCATCTCTGCAATCACATCCTGTGATTCCCTCTGTCTCTCTTTATTGCTATATAACCAATGAATCAAATATATATTGGTATCTGCCATGTGTAAAAATGAGTGCTTTGATTAGCTTTGTTTAGGGCTGGTAATATACTTTAATTGTTACAAAGCTTAGTTAAATGTCTTAGGAAAACGTCAAAAGTTCAAACTCCAGCACCATTATTCTTAAACACACACCCAAAGCCAGTCATGGTGGAATGGCACTAGTAATCTCATGTATGGGCAGTTTGTGGCAGAATCCTGTGCACCCTTGAGGCTTACAGGCTACCCAGCTTAGCTATTTGCCAATTCAGAAACATTGAGAGTCATTGTTTTGAACAAATCATAAACAGGAATTGAACAACACTTCTAAAAACACATGAGTGCATGTGCACACACAGAGAGGCTAAGTTCTGCATAAATAATATCCGGTTTTGGAAAAAAGACAGCATTACAGCCAACTTGATATTGGAAACTGCTATAATATACTTTAATCACTTGCTCCACAACCTGAGCATTTATTTTTAAAGACAAAAGTAGTGCTGCCTTATTCAGGTTTTTTGAAGATTAAATAAGCAAACTTGTAACAACTTCTAATTAGTATATGATCATCAGTATTGTAAGTGCATGGAATTTATAAAAAGTACCAATCCTTTATATGATCTTGTAATTATTTCAGTTTTCATACACACAGTTTTCATTGTAAACATTGTTAAACTTTTGTGATTTAACTGGGCTTGTTTTTGTTTTGCTAAAGTTAAACTCTCAAAAACATCCATAACAATAATAAATAATAACTGCTGACATATGATTTTATAGAAAATTAAGGTTTAAGAGTGTGTTTTACTCTACAAATACATGCATTTCATATACTATATATATAGGTTATAAGAAGAAATATATTTTAAAGTGTTAAGTACTAGGATGTCTATTAGTATTTTATATAAACAATTGACTTGACTATATACTAAACACCACACCTTCTGAGTTTCTCACAAACAATTAAAATAGTTTTTCTTTTCCTATAACCTGATTGCTACAATTTAAACCAATTGTTACTAAATGTTACTAAAGTCTAAACTATATTTCAAACGTGATCAATATTTTAGAAAAGTTTAAGTTTAGAAGGATGATATGTAGAAAAATATAATCTGTTATCTTTAAACCAATTACTAGCACTGAAACAAATAAGTTTTGTAATATCACAAAGCTTCACAGAAGAACCTGTTTCCACTGAGCACAAACATTCATTACAGCAAGGTGTCTTGGGCACACACACTTCTGAAAAGCCTGGCTTACAAGTCAGAGTGCAGCACCATTTCTAGGGACAGTCCTTTTTCATTGAGGGAGCCTATTCTGACCAGCCATATAAATACTGGTGTAGCATTTCTTACTCAGGAAAGTCAGTTTTCTCTCTCTCCCAGAGCTGTGAGGCATGTGTAATTTTTATTGTTTCTTAGATGACTGCCTGGAAATTGTTTTCCATCTCATGTAAATTTGCAAACTTCTGTGTGTGATTGGTGTTCACAGTTGAAGGGACATAAATTGCTCCTATTTTACTCAGTTGATGTATGAGCATATTTTCCAAAGTTCCTCGGAGGAAAAGGGAAAGGCAGTAAAAAGCTGGAATCAAACAGAAGTAATATATCTGTTTGTGGGAGCTGTTCCTCTGGTCTAAAACTCCGATTTGGTTTTGTGTACTTTTGTCACCTCAGAATCAATATTCATTGGGTCAAATGCTATTTAACATGTTTGCTATTCTTATCACATTTTACAGTTTTCCTTTCAAGGAAAAATTATGTTGCTACCCTTAAACACATGAATTTAAAAGAAGCTCATAAGCACTGTAGTTCTGAGAGCACAAGGCAGACTTTATACAGAGAGGCAAATTACAGATCAATTTAAAGGATTATTTTTAGTCTAGTGAAAAAAATATTCATCAAATTGCTTGGTCTCATAAATCGGTCTAACTGGTCAGAGCTTCTAGCTTAGGCAATTTACCTGTGGCAGAAGCTCATAAAGAACTTATTATGGCAGAAGCACAGCTGTCTCTCTTACCGAGACCATTGCTTTTTCAGATTCACTGTTATCTCTTCTCATGTCTTTCACACCTCATAGGTTGCCTATGGAAGTTAGTGGAATTTTGTGGAATATTTAGTTTCTACATGCTACTTTAATTGCCTAGGTTTTCTCCAATTAGTCATTTTCAATGGTTAGTGGTTTAAGTATGATAGATCAAAGTTTACACATTTTCTTTGTATATATATATATATATATTAAGCCCTTGTATAAAAAACAATCTGGATTTGATGAATTAGGAAGCATGTCAGTAGTTTAAAATACTTACATAAATATTTTGCTGAACCTATACATGGCTTCAATTTGGGTAATCACTTGTCCAGTATTCTTACTAACCTCTTTGACTTAGAAATGATATTGGGTAGATATGAGTGAACAACTGAAGATGCTGACAGTTGTCAATGACAAGTACAGCTTATCCATCACACCTTATGCTCAGGAATCATGGTAATTTTAATAGAGAGTGAAACTTTTAATCTTAAGTTTCTATTGTAAAAAATTCAAAATGCATAATTAACCAAAATCTATAGACAGCATATAAGTAATCTAAGCACAAAAAGCTTAAGACATTACTTATGTTTTGCATATTTATATATGAATACCTCAATAGAGAAATACACCTATTTAACACAAAGGTATTACTTATAAATTTGTTAAAATGTATTTACAGTCAACAAAGACGTGGAGAAAGAGAGGGAGAGAGGGGAAGGGATTTGGGATCAGCCTCATCACGATGCATGATATAGCTGCTTTAGTTACAGAATCATTATACCTTCTGTTTGCTATTGTGTTTGACCTAGTCTGTGCTTCTTTGCATATTGTTTTAGGTCCATTGCAATGTGCATAAAAGAACTGTCTGTATCTCTCTCCCATTTCCCTTAACACAAGTACCTTAAAGTCCTTGCTGACACTAAGAAACTCATTTGGATAAGTATGTTTCTAATCATATAAACCATCTGCCTATAGATATCACTGATGTGTATTTTATGATGGCAGAGTTACATTCAGTATTGTACCTTGTCATTCTCAAATAAATATGCAAATTTATATCAAGAAGTTACTTGAATGACAACTAGCCATCACTTTACTAATATATTTCTTTAAACTAAATGCAAAGTTGTATTGCCTATGTAGAATCTACTTTGGCTTCAGGAACATTAGTCACTCCTGCTATGCACCCCCCCCATTGTATGTAGTCTTATAACTCACATTGGCTTGACTGTCTTGCTTTCTCTGACATAAGAGCCCACATCATAAGGAATCATCTTTAACTTGTTTCTACACACGTTGACTTTTGTTTCTCATTTATCTGTTGATAAGCATGTCTTTCTGGTTTTGTTTTGTTTATTTAATGAGTACTCATTTTCCTCTAAAGAGTTTTGCAAAATGTTAGCATATGTTCTCCATCATTAGGTTTACTCTGTTTTTATGGGACTACTTGGCACCTAGGAAGTAATTTCAACTTCAGAGCACTTTACAAATATTAAATAATGATACATAACCAACTATGATCTTAGAATATACAAAGCCAGGTTGAGAAGATACCCCATCAATTCTAGCATGAGCACATTTTTAAGATTATTTAACATAAAGAAAAAATGAATATTGGCAATGTAATTAATGGATTGTGTTTACGTTGATTTTATTTGATTATCTTATGTGTTTTAGTACTATGATCCTTTTTACTAATGTGACATTTCTGCTATGAAGAGACACTTAAGAGCATTGGTCATTAGGAATCAGAACCCAGTTATGATATGCATCTATGGCTACTCATATTTCTTTCCAAAATTTTAGCTAACAAATGATGCTTACTTTTAACTCTTCTGAATAAATGGAAAATAATCCTTCTAGGATAATTAACAATATCATGATGTTATTTACAAAACAGTTGATTTTGAAGAAAACTTTTTCTGTGATAATTATTTGTAATTTGCCTATCAAAGTTTCAGGCTATAACATGTGAAAATTATTGCAGATTAATATTCTAAATATATAATGAATAATTCTGAAAGTAATCACACTCTTTAAATTATTTATTTCCTTTTTATTAGAAAGAAAATTATTTTACATGTCCATCCCAGGTCCCTCTTCCTCCCCTCCTCCCCTGCCACCCCCCCAGTCTCCCACCAGCTAATGCCCTACATATCCCATACCCTGTCTGCTTCCACGAGGGTTTGATCTTCCATACGGGTCTTCAAATCTGTCATATTCTTTTGGATAGGGCCTAGGCCAAACCCTGTCTAGGCTCAGGGAGTATCCCTCCATGTGGGATGGGCTCCTAAAGTTCACTACTATGGTAGCACTAAGTACTGATCCACTGCAAGAGGCCCCATAGATTTCCAAGGTCTCCTCACTGACACCCACATTCAGGGATCTTGATCAGTCCCATGCTGGTTTCCCAACTATCAGTCTGGGGAGCAAGAGTTCTCCCGTTTTCAGGTCATCTCTTTCTGTGGGTTTCACCAGCCTGGTATGGACCACTTTGCTCATCAGTCCTCCTTCTCTGAATCTGGATTTCAGTTCAGTTCAAGGTTTAGTTGTGGGTGTCTGCTTCTAATTCCACCAGGTGCTGGATGAAGGCTATACAATGGCATATGAATTAGTCATCAATCTCATTATTAGGAGAGGGCATTCAAGGCAGCCCCTCCTCTGTTGCTTAGATTGTTAGTTGGTGTCATCTTTGTAGCTTTCCAGACATTTCCCTAGTGCCCGATTTCTTTTTAAACTTACAATGCCTCCCTGTATTATATTAACTTGCTCTCTTCTGTTCTTCCACCAACTCAACCTCCCTGTCCCATCATGTTTTCCTCACTCCTCTTCTCCCCCTCTCATCTCTCATTCTTCTAGTTCCCTCTCCACTCCCCCCAAGCTCCAAATTTGCTAAGGAGATTTTGTCCCTTTCCCCTTCTCCAGGGTACCATGCATGTCTCTCATAGGGTCCTCCTTGTTTATCAGCTTCTCCAGCAGCCTGGGATGCAGGCTGGCAATCCTTTAATCTATGTCTAAAATACACATATGAGTGAGGACATACAATGCCTGTCTTTTGGTGACTGGGTTACATGGCTCAGAATGATTTCTTCTAGTTCCATCCATTTGCCTTCAAATTTCAAGATTCAATTTTTTTTCCACTGAGTAGTACTCCATTGTGTAAAAGTACCACATTTTCTCTATCCATTTTTCATTTGAGGGGCATCTAGGTTGTTACAATGTGCTGGATATTACAAATAATGCTGCTATGAACATAGCTGAACATATGTCCCTGTTGTAGGAATGTGCTTCTTTTGCATATATGTCTAAAAGTGGAATGGCTGGATCTTATGGTAGACTGATTCCCATTTTCCTAAGGAATCACCATATATCTTTCCAAAGTAGCTGTATGAATTGGCACTCCCACCAGCAGTGGAGGAGTGTTCCCCTTTCTACACAACCTCTTCAGCATAAACTGTCATTGGTGTTTTTAATTTTAGCCATTCTGACAGGTGTAAGATGGTATCTCAGAGTTGTTTGATTAGCATTCCCCTGATAGCTAAGAATGTTGAACACTTTCTTATGTGTCTATCAGCCATTTTAGAATCCTCTATTGAGAATTGTCTAATTAGTTCTGTACCCCACTTTTAAATGGGATTATTTGGTGTTTTGGTGACTAGCTTCTTGAGTTCTTTGTAAATTTTGGAGATCAGCCCTCTGTCTCTGTCAGATAGGGGGTTTGTGAATACTGTTTCCCAATCCGTGGTCGGTTGTTTTGTTTTGTGACTGTTTCCTTTGCCTTATAGAAGCTTCTCAGTTTCAGGAGGTCCCATTTATTAATTGTGGATCTCAGTGTCTGTGCTAGTGGTGTTATGTTCAGGAAGCAGTCTCCTATACCAATTCATTCAAGGGTATTTCCTACTTTCTCTTCTAATAAGTTCCGTGTGGAAGGGTTTATGTTGAGGTCTTTGACCCATTTGGACTTAAGTTTTGTGCATTGTGATAGACATGGATCCATCTGCAGTCTTCTGTACACCAGCATCCAGTTATGCCAGCACCATTTGTTGAAAATGTTTTCTTTATTGCATTGTATAGCTTTGGCTGCTTTGTCAAAAATCAGGCGTTCATAGGTGTGTGGGTCAAAATCAGGGTTTTCAATTTGATTCCATTGTTCTACCTGTCTAATTTGTATTAGACATACAAAGCTGTTTTCAGGACTATAATAGAGCTTGGAATCGGAGATGGTGATGTCCCTGGAAGTTCTATTATTGTACATAGTTGTTTTGGCTATCCTGATTCTTTTGTTTTTCCATATAAAGTTGAGAATTGTTTTTGCAAGGTCTATGAAGAATTGTTCTGGGCTTTTGATGGGGATTGCATTGAATCTGTAGATTACTTTTGGCAAGATTGCCATGTTTACTATGTTGATCTTACCTATCCAAGAACATGGAGATCATTTCTTTTCTGGTATCTTCTTTAATTTCTTTCTTTAAAACTTGAAATTCTTATGATACAAGTATTTCACTTTTGGTTAGCTTTACCCCAAGGTATTTTATATTGTTTGTGGCAATTGTAATGGGTGATGTTTCTCGGATTTCCTTCTCAGCACATTTATCATCCATACATACTAGGGCTACTGATTTTTTGAGTTAATCTTGTATACTGCCACTTTGCTGAAGGTGTTTATCAGCTGTAGGAGTTCCATGATAGAGTTTTTCAGCTCACTTATGTAGACTATCATATCTTCTGCAAACAGGAAAAGCTTGACTTCTTCCTTTCCAATTTGTATCTTCTGTATCTCCTTCTGTTTTCTTATTGCTCTAGCTAAAATTTTAAGGACAATATTGAAGAGATATGGAGAGAGTGGACAGCCTTCCTTTGTTCATGATTTTAGAGGAATAGCTTTGAGTTTCTCTCCATTTACTTTGATGTTGGCTGTTGGCTTGCTGTATATTGTTTTTATTATGTTCAGGTATGTTCCTCTTATTCCTGATCTCTCCAGTGTTATCAAGAAGGGATGTTGGATTTTTTTCAAATGCTTTTTCAGCATCTAGTGAGATGATCATGTGGTTTTTCTTCTTCAGTTGGTTTATATGGTGGATTACATTGATAGATTTACAAATGTTGAACCAAACCTGCATCCCAAGTTGAAGCCTACTTGATCATGGTAGATGATTTTTCTGATGTGTTCTTGGATTTGGTTTGCCAGTATTTTATTGAGTATTTTTGCATCTATGTTCATGAAGGATGTTGGTCTGTAGTTCTCTTTCTTAGCTGTTTCTTTGTGTGGCTTGGGTACCAAGGGTTATTTTAGCCTCTTAAAAAGAGTTTGGCAATGAAACTTCTGCTTCTATTTTGTGGAACAATTAGCTCTTTTTTGAATTTCTGGTAGAATTCTGCACTGAAGCCATCTGGCCCTACTTTTCTTTATTTTTTTTCTTTTTTTTTTTCTTGGGAGACTCCTTGATGAATGCTTCCATTTCCTTAGGGGTTATGGGTCTGTTTAAGTTGCTTATGTGTTTATGTATTCTTGATTCAATTTTCATAAGTGATATCTATCTAGAAAATTGTCCATTTCCTTTAAATTTTCAAATTGTGGAGTACAGGATTTCAAAATATGACCCGAGAAGATTCTCTGGATTTCCTCAGTGTCCGTTGTTATGTTCCCCTTTTTATTACTGATTTTGTTAATTTGCATGTTCTCTCTCTGCCTTTTGGTTAGTTTGGATAAAGGTCTGTCTATCTTGTTGATTTTCTTTAAGAACCAACTCTTTGTAAAATTGATTCTTTGAATTGTTTTCTTTGTTTCAACTTTATTGATTTCTGCCTTCAGATTAATTATTTCTTGGCATCTACTCCTCTGGGGTAAATTTCCATTTGTTCTGGAGCTTTCAGCTGTGATGTCAACTCTCTGGTGTGACTATTCTCTAGTTTCTTCATGTTAGCACTTAGAGCTATGAACTTTTCTTTTAGTACTGCTTTCAAAGTGTCCCATAAGTTTGGGTATGTTCTTTACATTATTTTTTAATTTCTTTTTGCTTAGATATGCTATCAATATAGTTTTCATGACTTAGCCATAGATTACAAATACTATTTTAAGTACAGAAATTTATCTAAATATTGTTTTCTTTCATAATTACATCTCAGAAATTAATACAGGTGTGCATGGGCCAATGCCAGTATCCTTTGGCTGCTGATAAAAATTGCCCAACACTTACTTCAAAGTCCTGTATCTGAGATCTCAAAACCCTGCATCAAGGCCTGGTTAGTATGCAAGAAGATCAGTGTTCCTTCTGTGGAATACGAGAAGCTTTTCATATCCATGACTCTGTGACAGGAAGATACTAGTCTTTATCCATAACCTGTAGGTCTTCATCTTCCCCTTTAACAGTGGATCAATTTCTCACAGTTTAACATTTTGGACTTTCTTCTTTCATGTTTTCAGACCATTGGATGTACTTGTTCACATCCTGAATTACTGGATAATATTTCACATTTTGAATTTTTGAAATTATTGATTAAAACAAAACACTAATTGCAACTACCAATGCTGTTTCACTACCAGTGCACACTAACAGTGTTGAAGAATGGTTAGGAATGGTTGCCTCCTCAAACTTTCATCATTATATAGTATAAATATTCAAAGTAATTTTTATTGAAACATATTTATTTTATTCCTATGCCCATGCCTGCTTTTCTATTTATACACGATTTGCCGGTATGTGTTCATGGAAGTTAGATGACAATGTTGGATCTCCTGAAAATTGTGTTAAAAACAGTTGGGAGCTGCCAAAAATGGGCTCTGAGAACACATTTCAGGTCTTCTGAAAGCACTGCATATGGTATTAGCTGATGAATTAACACTCCAGCCTCAAAAATTATTTCTGTAAACATTTTTGAAATACAAAGCACTTCATCATCATTTAAATATTACCCCAGAACTTATTGTTCCTATTTAATTGTAGCTTATTTGCGTCCATTAAATGTTTTTCAACTGTTCTCTCTTCTGCCTGGTCTAAGCATCATTCTACCCCACAATTCTATATAGTCAACTCTTAGTCTCAATATTTGAATCTAATCAATCACAAGATATTTGCATTTCTCTGATTGGTACATTTATTCACATAACTTTTCCATTTCCACCTATGCAACATGTTGTATTGTTCAAATTTACCGATTTTCTTTTGTCATGTGTTAAATGATGGATACTTCATTTGTTTACATTGTTTCAGTCTTGTTAATATTGCCTCAATAAATATGAGGATGCAGCTGGCCATGGTGTATATTTGTCCTCTCAACTACACAGGAGGCTGGGACAGAAGGATTAGTTCCTCTTACGGTTTTCAGACCAATATAATTGGATCACCTCTAAATAAAAGAAATAGGCTGACCTGAGCAAGTGTTAGCTCATGAATTCCAGACTGACATCTGGAGAACCTGCATAAGACGGAACCAGGCCCCCTGAATGTGGGTGTCACTTGGGGGTCTTGGGCAGTCCATAGGGCCTCTGTCCCAGAACCAGTATTTATCCCTAGTGAACGAATGAGCAATATTGTTACAGAGTCATTGAATTCTTCATTCTAGATATAATAGCTTATTTTGGTAATTGATGATCTCTAGGAAATCAAGTTAATCTAAATTGGAAATTTACTGTAAAATATTTTATTTTAGGTAAGAATATACCCAGAATAAACATTTCTCAGTATTTGATGCTTCATTTTCCTTTTTTAAATTTTAAATAATATCATGAAATATTTAGGATTTCTAAAATATTTGTGAAAAATGTTTATCATATTCAAAGAGTAGATTTACCCATAACAATGTTATTATACTAATTTGTCACAGTAGGTGAGCTTCTCTGAGGATTAAATTTATGAAGCCAAATTATTTTCTAGAAGTTTCTAGTAAATATTTACAGAGACTGGATGAACAACCCTTATCAGAATTAAACATCATTTCCTCCATTGTTTACTACTTTAGTTTGGAAAGTGAAGTTGAATAACTTAGTTCAATGCATTATCATTTACAATTGCAATTATTTTAAGATGTTCTATTTACTTAACTAATTTTGTTTTCTGTAGATTTATTTTTCTCAAAAATTGAGGTACAACCAAGGGCCTTATACACAGCAATAGGCAAAGACTTTAATATTACACTAAAAACCCAGTCTTATATGCAATTCAGCAATTTATTCTAACTCATTTATAAATATCTGTGTTGGAAATATTTCCAACTACTGCTGAAAATCAACTTCATTGAATCCAATGGGCCACACATCAAAGTCAGTTAATTATAATCAAGTGTTTTTTGTATCACATTCAGACATGAGTTAGCTGATGGATTATTGGAATCCAGGAACAAACAAATGGCATTTCAGATTGAAAATTTGTAACTGGATCAGGTAGGTTTCCTTTGCCCCATTAATTACTTTTTGACTGATGCAAAACCTGAAAACTACATTTCCCCATGAAATAATTGGCTTAATAATTGTTTTAAGAATATAAAATACTTGTTTATATATTAAGAATATTAATCTTAAGTTCGGTACAAATATAAACAAAACTTTCCTTTCCTTCCAAGAAAAAGAAAGAAAAGACAGAAATCCTCATATCTAGAAATAAAATGAAGAATCTTTGGGGAAAAGCAAGTCATTCCCATCAACTTTGTTCACTGGTTGAAACTATTGAACTCTTGGAGGCAGTTTGACAATGAGAATCACTTTAGAAATGAACCTATTTATAACACACTGATTACTCTTTGAGGAAGTTATTAAAATAATTATATAATTAAGAAGAAAGTGTTTTTCTCTATATAGAAGCATATGTAAAATATGCAAATGTTAAATAATGTATCTACTTCTGAAGACTGCTTTAGGTCATCAATCACTGAATGTAACTCATAGGCTAACATTATCAGTTTGTATGAGTGCACTTACATTTGTGTGTGTATGAAATATTAAAAATTTGACATTATCTTGAATTAAGCTGAAAATCATGAAGTCCTTTAGGTAATTACAGAATTTATGAATAAAATAAAAATTTAAACTTATTAAATTATAATTATATTACTCCCACCTTTGCTGTGGAATATTTATACTGTGTGAATATAGGTTCTTATGATTTGCTTCATAAACAAGCTGACAGACTGGTAGCTGAACAGGATAAAGTTAGGTGGGAAAGCCAAACTGAGGATGGTGGGTAAAGAAGAAGGGCAGAGTCAGAGGATTTGCCAGCCAGAAGCAGAGGAAGCAGAGATGAGCTTGTCATGCTGATAAAAGTATTGACATGCAACATAGCATAAATAAGGAATATGTGTTAACTTAAAATGTAAGAGCCAGTTCCACTGTCTGCAGCCCCATAGACTGCCTAAGCCCCGCAAGTGACACCTACATTCAGAGAGCCTGGTTCGGTCTTATGCAGGTTCTCCATCTTCCAGTCTGGAGACCATGAGCTTGCACTTGCTCAGGTCAGCAGTTTCTGTGGGTTTCCCCAGCATGGTCTTAACCGTTTTGCTCATGACTCCCCTCTCTCTACAACTGAATTCCAGGAGTTTGCCTCAGTGCTTAGTTGTGAATCTTTGCTTCTGCTTTCATCAGCTACTGGATGAAGGCTATATAATGACATTTAAGGTAGTCATCAATCTGAATATAGGGGGAGGGCATTTAAGATAGCCTCTCCACTACTGCTTAGATTCTTGCTTGGGATCATCCTTTTGCCTATTCTCTATGGAGGGATACTCTCAGCCTAAACACAGGATAGAGGGCCTCAGTCTTGCCCCAAATGATGGGGTAGATATTGATGATCCCCAGGGGAGGCCTCATCCTCTCTGAGGAGTTGCTGGGGAGTGGTATGGGGAGATGATGGGGGAAATGGGAGGACAGGAGGGAAAGAGCAGTGGTGATCCTTCAGTTTCCACCTGATGAACACTGGGATGACAGGCATAAACTACCATACCTACCTTATTTCATATTTTAATATTGCTTTCAAGTCAAATACTATATGTCAGTTTTCTTTTTATCAGTTGACACAATCAAGGATATTCTAGGTAGAAGAGGGTTTTTGTTTGTTCATTTTGTTGTGTTTTCTTTTATTTGTGTGTGTGTGTGTGTGTGTTTGTCTGCTCTTTTGGTTTGATTTTTTTAATGTTCTTTTAGCAGTGCTGCAGGAGTGAGAGGAGGATATGGAGGGACCAGGAATTGAGTGGAATTAGGGTACAAGAAATAAAATTCCCAAAGAAATAAAAGACTTTTTCTTTTATTGGAGAAAGACTAAATTGAGGAATTTCCTACATCAGACGGATCTGAGTGCATGTCTGTGGACATTTTCTCCATTAATGATGGTTGTCTGCTGTGGGCAACACCAGTGCTGGGCAAGTGGTACTAGATGATATCTGACAGAAAACAACATGCTAAAAGGAGCAAGCCAATAAGCATCATTACTCCTCAGGGTCTGCTGGAGTTCTTGCCTGGAGTTCATACTTTGGCTTCCCTCAGTGATGGGCTATAATGTGGAAGTGTAAGCCAAATAAACTCTTTCCTCCTCAAGTTGCTTTTGGCCAGTGTTTCGTAACAGTGACAAAAGAGAACTAGGGAATATATTGAGTAACAACAATAAAAAATAAACTGGTAACAAACTCATAATTAAGTGTGTGTGTGTGTGTTATGTTTGTGGTATGTGTTCTATCAGCATATAAAAAGTAGGTTCAAAAAGCTAACCATGTTGATTTAATGGAATAGGTATATTTTTTCTTCACTGTACAAAAAGTTTATTTGTGCGTTGGACTATTATGTAAACATATATCAAAATCAAATTTTGTTGTAAAATTATCGTATTTAAGTTATCTTAAGAATATTTATTTATTCATGTTGGTTCATTACTTACTAAACAGGGAGTTATCCTTCATTGTGCATTTACTTTGTGGGAACCTACAAAGTTACTCAATGCTTTTTAGTATCTACTATCATAATATTTCACCAGCCATTGTAATACTGTAAAAAACCTTTGGTTTATTTACTGTATTTCCTAAAGGAAAAAATGTTTTTTATTGCCATTCACACAACTATAAGTGAGTCTCTCATTAAAAACTGTTCTATTACATCATATGATATTATTGTGTTTGTTTTATAAATATAAAAACACTACAGAAAGAGTAATTTTTAGATTCTTTGGGATTTTAATTTGTTTGTTTAATTCAGAGTCTTGACATATACCTTGGGCTAGAAGGAACTTCCTAGTGTAGTCCAGGTTGTCTGTTAATCTCCATTCTCTAGCCTCTTCTTCTCAAACACCAGGAATACAGGTCTGTGTCATTCTCAACACTGAAGGAGTACCAGGAAATTTATGAATAAATATTTTATCTATTAACAAATTAAAAAACTGATTTTCTTTTTGTAAATATAAGCTAATTTGCAGACTTTGTAACATCCCCGAAATTTCCAGTTTATGTTATGAAATGTCAAATGCAATATATAATATATCCATTTCTTATGAAGATATCAATACTGATTTTATTTTTTGTTTCACTTAGTTGGCTAACAATAATTATGTTCATCAGTTTAACAAGCAGACTACAGAATTTGCTACTTTACATTTTCATGTCTTCATTGGATGTACTTAGATAATCAGTTTTTAAAAACTTATATAAATTTATCTTTTAATGTTTTTAATTGAAATAGAATTATGTCAGTTTCCCTCCCATTCCTGCCCTGCCTGAAGCTAATTTAAGTGAAGTTCACCCACACCCTTCCCATTAACTCCTTCCATTCACCCCTTCAAGTTGATAGCCTCCTTTCTTTTGATTAAATCATTACATTTGGGTGTGTATATTCAATATAAATGCAACATGATGAGTCCATAAATGAGGTTTGCAATGAATGGTTTCAAGACTGACCATACTTCATTGGACAGTGATAATGTCAGCTTATTCCTGTGAGAGAATGATTGTCTTCCCCATGGTCAATAGTCACCTGCAGTAAGTGAGATCATGATGATCTAGCCAAATGTTGGTAGCAAAAGCTTTTCTAAGTTCCATGGCCTCACTAGACCCATGAATATGGCTAGATCTAATACCAAGCATGAGTTCCCTCTTGTTATGTGTATTTTAAGTCTAAGTAGACAGCTGTTAGTTGCTAAAACATGTGAGTGCAAGTAATTGCACCTTACTGCATATATTGCCACACTGGTAATTGTTGTGAATCATAGGTATTGTATTTGAGTAGGGCTGATGAATTGTTTCATTTATTGGCAGCTTGCAAACTATTTTCTTTAATCCTGTGTAGGGAGCTGTGTAGCCTAGTCTTGGATCAGCATATGACTACAATTTTCTCAGGGCAAGACACCTGCAGAAATGGATTCTCACTTGGCAAGGACTAGTAGTCAACAGGACAGTGTTGGGATTTACAACATTTGATCATTATATTGATGATTCTTTTGGGTGGTTTTAAAATTTTATTTGTCAGTCACATGTGAAACTGCCATAATTTCCCTAGAAATTGTGTTCTTTCACAAATATTTTCCCCTAAGACTCAGGATTGAGCTAATGCCTCTCATAGCTCTTATCTGGAAGTACTAACTACAACTCCTAATCCTGGGAACATTTCTGACTCAAGAAAGACAGTTATGTACATATGAGAAAACAACATTGGAGACATTAATCACATCTCACAGTCCTGGAAAGGAGATTAGGTCATGCACATACAGAATAGGGGAAAAGCCTCAGTAGTAGACATAGTGCCAACTATTGAGAGTAAGTTCCCTGGACAACAAGAATATAGAATCAATGATGGTGTAGCATGATCCAATGGAAATAAAATGCAAGGTAAGCTATGGGATAGATAGATCCATCTTTACTATACATAGAAGCACATACTGTTAGAAGAAGTATGGTGTAGTGAGCTAGACAGTATGCCTTATCAATGTCTGCCTTTTACAGAGAGATTGAGACATATTGTAGAAAAGGGAACCATAAAAAAGCATTTATTGAAGTCAGGAAAGAATTATTTGGTTTTGAATATTGTTGTCCTTTAAATATTGTACCCATGTCTATTACTTTTTAACTTTGTAACCTCAAGTATCTGCCAACTGCAAGAGGAAGACATGTTTGGCTCTATGGTTAGTTAAGATTGCAGAAATGCTGAACTCTTTGTCTAGAATAAGGTTATGTAGGGTTCAGGAAAGTGTATTTCTGGAAGCATAAAGGAAACAATGGAGGATTTTTATGAGGATTATGATGTATTTCTTAAAATATAATGTATTTCTTAGAAGTAAAAATTAGGAGCTGTTTATGTAAGCTTGGTAGATAAAAACTGTGTTAAAGTATAAATAAAGATTGCTTTACCTATTCAGGAATACTCGAGTGCATTAAAACTGCTGCACCAATTTCAACCTTGCATATATGACCCTTCTCTGTCTCAGGACCTGAACCTGAGATGAGGCTGGACCCTGGCAACCCTGAATGCCAGATCCCAGGAAATACGCTTGCATGTCAGATGCAACTCAAGTCATCTGAATCAGTTTGCTAAATGTGTAAGGTCTTCAGAAATAGCAGCTCATCCACAGCTCCTCAGAGGCAGCCACAGTAGTTTAATAAAGGCCTTTAACCAACTTCTTTTTACTTTTACCCATCAGTCATCTTTAAATTCAATAAATAATCAGTATATATATATATATATATATATATATATATATATATATATATAATCTACACTGGTTTCAAAGATTTATACAATATAACATTTAGAACACACAGTAAGGGGACACCCTTTTATGTCAGTATAGATATAAATAAAATTAGTTAATGATTTTTTTGAAGAATATAGCCTCATAATTGCTTTTGTTTTGTTATAATGAAAACAAACTAATTATGGAGAGTGATGGGAATATTGGTAGTCACACAACTACAATATAAAGCATATCCTGTAAATTAAGTTGTCCTTCAAATTATTTTTATTTTTAAGAAATTCATTGAATTTTATTTTAAAGAGACAAATTTTATCATGTTTTTCAATACATGCTTTTTCAGCTTTTGTAGCAAATTGCCTTCCTGATTGCACCCTCTTGCTAGTCCCATTCTGTTTTCTCTATAATATTTTGGTTTGTGACTTTTATAATTTTATGTAATATGTGTGTGTATTACTTTCCACATCACTCATAAACTCATTAAATGAATGGTCAAAGGACTATTCTCAATAAGTAAATAAGTGTTCATTGTAATCCCTCCCAGAAACAGATAAGTTTATGCATGTAACTTTAGTTGAAATATTTTAGTTTTTCTAAGTTCTTCCTGTAACCCCAAGATTTCAGATCACTATACAACTGGCATTTAAGGTTGATTATTAATTTATTTTTCTCTCTTTTTCATTTAAATTTGAAACAGTCTTGTTTCACATGTTAATCCCAGTTCCCTGTCCCTCTCCTCATTCCTTTCCCCTAACTGTCCCACAGTCCCCTTACCTTTCTGTTCCCCAGGGAGGGAGAGGCCTTACATGGGGGACCATCAAAGTCTGTCACATCATTTTGAGCATGACCTAGGCCCTTACCCGTGTGTCTAGGCTCAGAGAGTATCCCATGATGTGGAATGGACTCCCAAAGTCCTTTTGTAAACTAGGGATAAATACTGATCCACTACTAGAGGCCCCATAGACTGCCCAGGCCTCCTCACTGACACCCACAATAAAAAGTCTGGGTTGGTCCTATGCTGTTTTCCCAGCTATCAGTCTGAGGTCCATGAGTATCCCCTTGTCGACGTCCGCTGTTTCTGTGGGTTCCTTTTTAAAAATTCAAATAAGGAAGAATATCTTTATTTTCTCAATATTATTAGTCATATATGTCCCATACCTGTATAATTTTATTATATAAAGTTAAGACATACATCATGTGATTAGCCCAGATGAAGCCCGAAGGCAGCATTATTTAAGTCTTTTCCAACAGCATAAACAGAAAAGTTATATCCTGAAATTTTTATAATACCTAGTGGAGATTAATAGCTTAATCTTTAAGCTCATCATTGCTGACTTTTTTTGTACTGTAATTGCTTAAATTGGTTTTTCACACAAGAATTGTGATCCAAATAATATATTTGAATAAAAATAAGAACGATATTAAGTGTCAAGGAAAATTACTAGTTTTCACAGTTATAGAGTATTCTTGCAGTATTTAGCTTGCTGAGACTTTTAATGTCATGAGATTTATATTCTATTCTTGTGCTTATGTTTCAATGAAGTTGGTGCATGTGCAGAGAAATAAGATGCCCATCTCAGTTACTCCTGCTAAATATTGTATATTCCCACAGATCATGATCGGTAAATCATGTTCCAAAGGAACCTGAGACATCAAAACCTGCTGAATTTAATATTCTCTGTATTATAACAAATACTAACACTGCCAAAGCCATACTAATTTAAGATGAACTGAGGATATCTTTTCACACTGCTACAGCAACGCCAGGTGATCTCCTGGCCTTAAGAATCCAGGGATTGCTTCTTAAATTCTCATTCAATTTCTTCTTTAAAAGCCACAAAATAGAATGAGCATGACTTCCAAGTTTTCATTTCCAGGCTCTTATATTTTATATCACATTGCAAGACAGTATAAGGCATATAGTATCTCCAGTCCTGTGCTGTCTTTTATTCTTGTGATTGCTGTACCATATGCTGGATCTTTTTAAGGTTTATGGCAATTTTCACCACTTTTCCATCCAGGCTTATATGATTACATGCAAATAATTTTGGAATTTATTGTTTGCCATGATTTTCACCTAGTCCTTTTAAGATCACAGTTTCCTGGTATAAATATCCACTATTTTTAAATATAACTATTTATGGACTGAAGTAGGTCTTCCATCTGTGTTCTGATCTTCATTTCTAACATGAGGCCATACCATCATTACTCATTACTAAAGGCATATTTACTGACAAATCTCAGAGCCCCCAAATCATTGCTTATATCTCTTAAAAATTTTTGTCAGTGCACTTCATCAATTTAGAATTTGGAGAACAGAAAAGAATTTATTATTTTCCCTATGGAAGTTTCAACTTATCCTCTTCATTGTTACCTATTTAGAAAGTTTACCAACACTTTACTACATATGAATCAGGGGGACAGCTGAGTCCTGGGGACTGCTCATGGAAGATCCCATCCCACAATCTCTGTTTCAGTTCTGATTTTCAGGTTCCTTAATTGAGTCTGTGCCCTAACTTGCTTGAATGATGGTCTACAAGCTATAGGATGAAATCAGCCCCCTTCTTTTCAAGTTTTTTTTTAGCTGTGGTGTTTTATCACAGCATTAGAAAGCCCAACTAGGACAATGGGTAAGTGTAGTAGTTGTGTAAGCATGCGGACACTAAGATGTGGATGAACGGATAAACGTACTAGCTGTGCAAGCATGAAGACCCTAACTAGGACAGTGAGTATGTGTACTAGCTGTGCAAACATGAAGACCCTAAGGTAGTGGCTAAGTGTACTAGCTATGTAAGCAAGAAGACCCTAACTAGGACAGTGGCTAAGTGATGGAGAATATACTTCTGTGTATGTTTATCTTATTGTTGAATAAATCACTGTTTGGCAAATGAGGCAGCAAGTTAGGCAGGACTAGGAGTCAAGGAGGATTCTGGGAAATGTAGTAAAAAGAAGTCTTGTGATCCAGGTAGGAAGTGACACAGCAGGCAGACTCATATATAAGCAAGGACAAGGAGGAAATCATCCCTTTTTCCCTTGCTCTTCTTCCTGGTCTCTGCTCTGGAGATGCCATGTGATCCTCTGGCAAGAGAGGGCACCAGCAGGAGGCATCCTCAATAAGATAATTCTTATAAAATACATAGATTTATGATAATTAAGACTGAGCTAGCAGATGAGAAATCCTAGTCATTGGCCAAGCAGCATTTGTAACAAAAAAAAAAAGATATATGTGTATACTAGTTTATTTGTTCTTTATCCAATAACATGATGCTTCCCATTGGATTCTAGAAAGTCAAAATGATCACTAGATAGTTATTGTTACAATCATATTTGTCTCTTTATGTATTTAACATAAAATTTTTCTTGACAAAGAATTTAAACTTTGTGACTTGTCATATTTTTATTATCAGTTGACTTTGAAGCAGGTTTCTATAGATGCTAACATTTTAATTTCAAAAACATTGTTAAATTTTTTTATCAATTACATTTCCTTACCTGAGTTAGTAGGCAATTTATCTTTTAATTATTTCAATCCAAAGCAAGGTTTTGTCAAAGTGTATGAACAAATCCAGCAGTGCTTTGGCCAACATGAGACAAATGCTTACTGTTTGCCAGGCAGTGGTGGTGGCACACACCATTAATCTCAGCATTCTGGAGGCATAGGAGGGCAGATCTCTATGACTATGAGGTCAGCCTGGTCTAGAAAGCAGGTGCCAGTACAGGCTCCCAAGCTACTCAGAAAAACCATGTCTCAAACATCAAAACAAAACAACAACAACAACAAAACAAACAAATGAAACAAAAACAAAGCAAAATAAACAAACAAGAAAAAAAGGAAAGAAAGGAAGGAAGGAAGAAAGCAAGAAAGAACAAAATTGTAGATTCTGTGCTTAAAGCTATTTTGCTATTTTCTCTATCTATACAATTTAGGCCCAAAATTTAGTGAACTGTATTGAGTTGAAGTAAATTTCTCATTTATATCAATTTCTAATTTGAAAAGATATCATTAATTTATTATTTCATTGTCCTATCATTGTTCTTTATAAAGCTAATACATAGTACATTAAAATGTCTCTGTTTTCATTTTATTTTGAGAGAATATTGCTGGGTATCCCAGGACAGCTCTTAGGTAACTGTGATGGTCTCTTTGCCTCCAGGGTGCTAGGACTACAAATATATGCCACCAAGACAAGCCAAAGCTATGACAATGTGTTATCAAATGAAGGATAATACATTTAATAGTATGATGTATTATCAAATCGGCGTGGACTTTGCAGTTCACACTTGTAATTGCAGTTGTGTTAAGTCACACAGACTCCAAGTATAAGACTAAACTGAGGAACAAATCAAGACCCTGTCTCAAAATTAGAGAAAAGAAATAGTACTGATCTTTGATTTCATTGTAGATTGGAAAGTTGCATTTATGGACAAAAGCCATGCCTGGATTCAAATTTCAGAAACTCTCTGTCTCTGTCTCTCTGTCTCTCTGTCTCTCTCTCTGTCTCTCTCTCTGTGTGTGTGTGTGTGTGTGTGTGTGTCTCACTCTCTATCTCTCTCTATCTCTTTGCCTCTCTTTCTCTGTCTCCCAGACACACACATAAAAAGAAACACATAGTCATATTGACTGATTTTTCCCTTACCTCCTAAAATATGTGTAGGCCTTCTTGTGGAGTGTTCTAGACTGACTAGGGAATGTTTTATCCTCTCAGAGACAACTGATCCTTCATTTCACAGTTACCAGTCACTAAACATATTTTCAGTAGTGCAAATTGGTTTTAAGGTTTAATTATTTTCACACATAATTGGTGGATAGGGAACAGGTAAATTATCCTGGAAGGATCTGTGGAGGTTTGGTCAAATCATACTGCATGTATGTTTTAACAGTACATTTTGAAATCATATAAGTACTAACAACAAAGTGACCCACCAGGTCTTAGGTATATGTATATGTATGTATCTATTGTATGTATGATATATATATATATATATATATATTATATATATATATATGTGTGTGTGTGTGTGTGTGTGTGTGTGTGTGTGTGTGTCTGTGTCTGTGTGTGGGTGTCTCTCTGTGTGTGGGTCTGTGTGTGTGTCTGTGTGTGTGTCTGTGTGTGAGTGTGTATAACAACCAAAATAAAAAAATGCAATTAACTTGAGAGTGAGTGTGAACGTGAAGGGCTTGAATGGAAAATGGCTGGGTGCAGATGGAGGAGGAAAGGGAATATTCAAAGTAAAATAATTCTGTTTGAATTGAATATATATCCTAAAAATAATATTAAAAATCTAGATGATAAGCCACATCAGAAAGCAATGCCTGTGGGAGTTCTAGCAAAAGCATTAACTTCACTCAAGAGTTGTCTTCACAAAATAAGTCACACAAAACTGCAAAACGGAGTACCAAGTTGCTCCCAAGTCTCCACTTCTGGATGAAAGTCTCTGGGCTGCTGATGAATTGGAGGGGAAGTAAGATCATTTTCTTTATGGTGTAGCTTCTGGTTGGTTGGCCATGCTCTAGTGAATGACCTCACACCCAAGAATATATGAGCTGCACAAATTCAATTTAATGGATTAATAAATATGTGTTAAAAAGGGGATATGATGTTGTGATTATGGAGGTGGAGCATATCCCAGAGGAGTTGGAGAAAACTATGAGTCAATACATTATATGCCACTCTCAAAGAATTATTATAATATTTTAAAGATATTTGTGGGTGTGTACGGAAGTGCAACATTGAGGCTAATCTTCTCATGTCATTTGGTAGAATTTTTCACATTTAAACTTTCCCTCTACAGCCTCCACAGCAGTGGTCTTCTAGTACAGTGGCTTCTAGAATTTTCTCATTTTGTGTCCCTGTTACTTTTTGCTTTGATTATTTCCTGTGAAAAAGGCAGCACGTTACTTTTAGGACCAGAAATTGTGGCACCAAAAGTTGAATCAGCATATTTCATTATTGGGCTATAATAAGACAGATACAAATACATCAGTCTTATTGATCATGGTGTTTGAAGGATATGTGTTTGTATTTGGCTTTCTTTTCATGGGTAGAATCCTTTTCTAGTGGATTAGGACTTGAAATGTAAGCATTGAAATCCTTTAAATAGTTTGACCTCTGAAGAAGACTCACTATCCCCAGAAGAATCATTGTCACATTACACAGAAAACATAATTGTTTAATGGGTTATGATCCATGAGTGCAGTTTATATGCTTTTATTTGTTTATGTGTGTGTGTGTGTGTGTGTGTGTGTGTGTGTGAGAGAGAGAGAGAGAGAGAGAGAGAGGATACATAAAATATAAGCTCACTCATAGATAGCAAATAAATAATAACCAATAATCTGTAATACCATACAAGCATTTTACAGTACTGGTTTAGTCTCTCTGCAAACTCTCTGTGTATTTTCCTGAAGCTGCTTAGAAAGATTTCAGAGCACAAATTGAAGTAACAGATAATTAGTGACCCTGCTTTTCAACTCTCATAGGCAGTGGGGCTCCTACTCAGGTTTTAATTAGTAGTATGAGTAAATTATTCATTTTCTGGTGGGAGTTGCCCCGAGGAAACAAAGTAGTTGAAAGTTTCACAAGACAAGGGAGATTTGCCACTTAAAATATTGAAAAAGAATATGGTACAAGCTTCTTGTCTGTGGACCTCTTAAAATTCATTCTACATCTTTTGTTCTCTCTTTGGACAGTCAAAGACTTTTGTAAGCATCAAGAAAATAACAAATAAAAGAAATTTTATAAATATTTTTGTTCTTATTTCCATCTGAAATATCGTAGGTTCTTTTTGTCTTTACAGGTATTGGTAAATCAATTTTCTGCATTAACTGTTGTCATATGTCATATTAAAATAATACTGAGTTTCTACGCCCTTTCTTTTCTGCATTAAAATGATACCATTACATCGGAGGTTTCATATAAATGTGCAAGTACTGTAGCTATACTTTGTTATTGCTTTTTGAAAATTTTGATAAGCATGAACTAATACATGCAGTCCTTATTTTCTGCCTCCATTTTGTTAAATTGTCAGATTCCACTTTGTTAAAGTGTCCTACATATAAATTTATAAATTTAAAACACTGCACATATATATACATATATATGTATGTCAGTTTTGATTATATTCATTATATTTTTGAAAAAAACACAACCATTTTATTACAAGAAAATATGCTTATGAAATATTTCATTTATGTTGATGTCAGCTTCTCTTATTCCAGAATGAAAAGCTCCATGCACCTCCTTTCATTTTCAAGAATAGAATTCCTTTCCATTTTATAACAGATTCCGCATGTGCATGCTCTAAAACCTATGAAAATATCACCCGCTCACAATAGGGTTCTTTTGTAATTGCCTCATTTAGCTGTGCTCAAACTTGAGTCACTCATATTAAGAAAATATCTCTATAATTATTTTATAGCACCATCATTATCCTCTTATAAAAATAGTCATTGTAGGTGAATGGAAATGTCCCATTTTTAGAACTTTGCTCTGAAATAATGTTTGCTTTTTCCCTTCTATTCTAACCTATCATTCTAGACAATGTACACACACACATATATACACACACACTCAATTTCTCCCTGAACCAGGACTTAGTATGTTTCACCTAGTGTCATGTGTAAAGGAACAGTATTAATGCAAGTTTTTTTTTTCAGTAATCATCAGTGAAACAGTTTGGTGAAGGATTATTTAGATGCATAATAATGAAAGGCAGAGAAACATCATAGAGTACAAAATCATTTACAGAGTATAACATAATTACCATGCTTAAGATACAGTGGTATTCTTACAAAAAATCTATTTTACCTTTCAAAGTACATGTAACAGCTTTTGTTCAATTGTGTGGCAATAGGTTAAAAAATACCATATTTGCACCATATTTTTAAAGTTTTCTACTAAAGTCTAATGTTTAAAATAATAATAAATATATAATTTCATGGTCACATTTGTATGTTTAATGTGTATGAGTGCTACTAGGTCAATAATTGAATGATCACAAATTTTCTAATGCATTGTGGATATAAATGTCCAGTGTTTTTTTTTAAGAGTGTGAAGCTTTTCTAGATTGCTCTACCATATACTTGCTCACAATTTGAAAGTCCATGATGTAATTCAATGAAGAATAACATAATTAACTAGTCAAAAATGAATGCTTATTCTCTGTATGAAATCAGATTCACTACTGAAAATAATTGAAAACTCAGATACAAATTACCCACAGTCATTTTGTTAGACTCATTCTCTTGCCATTCCAAGTATATTAGTGCATAACACATATGTAGTGATGCTTATTTGGCATTATTAGTGAATACCACCATGTACTAAAATGTTAATCAAAAGGATCAAAATGAATAACTGTTAAAATTATTTAATATAAAGTAATATATCACATGCATATTTTTAAAATTCTCTGTCAATATTTGCTACTTGGGCCATCATTTTTATGTTATCATTATATTTTATTGTACAACCCAACCACAGTTTGCCCTCCTTTCTTCCCTCACAGGCCCTCCTTCCCAACCCCCTCCATCCCCATCCCCCAATCTACTCCTCCTCCAGTTCTGTTCAGTTAGGGCAGGCCTCTCTTATATTTTTGGTTGTGAGCCTAGCTTTTAATGGCTGAGCCATCTCTCCAGTCATAGGGTAGGCCGATATATATATTTAAAGTTTCAGTAAGACTAAGTACCTCCCCATGTATTAAGGCTTGGCAAGACAACTGAATATGGGGATTAGGGTCCGCAAAGCCAGGAAAAGAGTCACAGATGCCTGTGCTTCTACTGTCAGGAGTTGCACAAGAAGATGAAGCTACACAACTGTTACCTATATGCAAATATTATAGGTCAGTCCTACACAGACTTCCTGGTTGCTGTTTCAGTGTCTGTGAGATCCTATGAACCCAGATTAGTTGATCCTGTGGGTTTTCTTGTGGGGCCCATGAACCCTTCAGCTCCTACAGTCCTTTTCCCTCCAATTCTGCAGGATTTCTTCAGCTCCACCTAATGTTTGTCTGTGGTCTCTGCATCTATTAGCCATGAGTTGATGGCTGAAGCCTCTCTCATGACAATTGGGCTAGACACCAATCTATGAGTATAGTAGAAAATTGTTAAGCATGAGTACATTGTTTTTTGTTTTTTTTTTTTTCAGTCATGTTTGGTTCTACCCTAGATCTCTGGGTTACACAGACCATGGGTCCTGGTATTCCAGGTGGTGTCAGGTGTTGGCTTCCTCTCCTGGCATGGATTTTAGACTAGACCAGTAATTGGTTTGCCATCTCCTCAATCTCTAGGCTACCCTTACACTAACAAATCAGATATGCAGGACAGATGTTATGTTAAAGTAATGTGGCTGGTTTGGTGTCCCAGTTTCTCTACTTGAAGTCTTACCTGGTCACAGGAGATGGCCAGTTCAGTCCACAAAGCTGCTGTTGTTAGCAGTCTTAGCTGGGGCTCTCCTTATATGTTCATAGGTGTTTCTGTTGCACCCTATTTCTAGTGGTAGCTAATCCTCTTCCTTCAAAACTAACACAAGGGGTAGCTCTAATTGTGTTGGAAGAGCCTACTATTTAGTAATGTAGGTGACCTCCTGTGGATGTGTTCTTCACAGAGCAACTTAGAACTCTGGCTATTTTGTTCCCACATGTGTGTTGAGGCCATCAGATTGTGATTTTCTTCAAACTACCAAATTGGATAACTATACAATTAAACCTTGCCACCCACCTCAGATATTTACAGATGTTAAAAATATATATATTAAATTGAAGTTGGGAGTTGGGAGTTAGGACTGGTCAATATATGGGAAATTTTGGGATTTTTTTTCTACATAGTATGAAAATTCAGAGTGGTTAAAAAATTAGAAATGTGGCTTGGATCCTAGTCAGTGCTTACATATGGTCTCAATGTATGTCTCCCTTGGTGATGTTGTCACAAATGATTGGACTACTGTCAAGGGGGACCACTGAGTGCAACTTGAATATCTATATGCTAACTTCAGATTCAGGAATGCTTTCAGTAATTAACAGCCATTTTATCTACAAAGTATCAGGTATTAAACTTACCAACACTGAGAGAACTGTGCTTTTTGTCAATTGTCAATGTAGCTATCATGTTTCAAAAGCAGTCATAGGAATTGGGTAAACAACAAACATGTCTGAATCCCAAAGCAACTTCATTTATTGACTAGGACAGATATATATATATATATATATATATATATATATATATATATGTTGCTTTCTGTGGAGGAGCAGAGATCATGTCCCAGCAGGAGGGGGGATTGGCTCAAGCTGACTACCTGCACCATTACAAGATGGCTCTGGGAAGAAACTACAGAGCCAGCTACAGAGCCAGCTTCAAGAGTTTACTAAAGAAAAACAATTGGCTGCCTAAAGTCACACCAGATGAGGTCATCACACGTACAACATTCCCAAGAGGGGGGTAGGGCATTAGATACATCACAGGAATGCTTTAAAAATAATTGGGTAATACTTTTCCTGCCCTGAAGTTTTTCACTTTAAGAGGGCTCCACTGTTACACAATAAACAAGATCTTCATTTGACCTGGGTCCCTGTTGCTCTTGATTGTCTCTAGTTCCTGGAGGCTGCAGAACCAGAAAACAGTGCACTCTAACCTCTCTGACCTCAATGGGGTGGGGGGCAGAGACCTCTGACAGTTTTCAAGTGTTGATAATTTACATGTATGAATAAAATTATTCAATCTTAATTTGTTTAATTTAAAACATGGATGGGTGATTTAATTCATTTTTTCAGTCCATTCTGGATTTTTTTTAACTTGTGAAGAAAATGAAATTTAGCTTTACTTTATTTAACCTTACTTTTTGCATTACATTGATTAAATATTTTCTTCAATGCAATAACTGCACTTGTCCAAAAACTCTTTCCTCTTACTACCATTAATTTAAAAACTGTATACTAAGGAATGAATACTGAAAGCATATATAAATACCACAGATGTACAGAAGAACTTGAAAAATAAGACTGCTGACAGGTTAAGTGTATATTAAAAGTATTAATGAGCACATATGCCTTTGGCTGAAATACACCCCCCCCACACACACACAAATACATACTCATAAATATATGCATGGATACACACAATCACACACTCATGTGAAATATCACTCTTTAATGAAGCTAAGGAGTTTCAAAGTGAGAAGACAAATCACAAATGACAGAAACTCTCATTTAATATTTACTGGCACTAGCTACCCAGAAGGAAAAGGTATGTCATTTGAAGTTTTGTAGTTCCTCGGCAAACAAACACCTAGTCATTGACATGAGGAACAAAAGACACCAAACTTATCTTGACAAAAGATCTTCTTAAGGAAGAGAAATATAAATAATTTTTATGGGACACTCAAAGGAGTCATGAAACTATAACCTAAGTTGAAAAGAAGAATTTTTAAAAGGGGGCATCTATTTATTCCGTGTAAATCACCATGTGTGATTAACATTGAAATATTAAAACATGAACATGGAGTCTGAAAATGACAGTGCTTGGCACTGTGATGTAAAGTATTTCTATCCTTATCTCCACCTTCTCAAATCACACTTCTGTTTGTTTTAAATTTTAACATATTTAGTGTAGTCTTTTGTATCTTATTATTTTACAAAGATAAATGTAAAGGAAAAGAAACAAAATGCCTTTGACAAAAATGAGACACCAATAAAACATGAGTGAGCAAAATGAACTTGATCTTTTTAGTGCATTAGGAGAGCATGGGAAGGGCATTATTAAGGACCACAGAAACAGGTCCACATGAAAAAGAACTGGATTTCCCTGGAAGAGCTCTGAAAATAGTTTTTAATTCCCTTTATTTAGAGGACGACAGGTGCAAAAGAGCTGTTTTAAAGAGGTATTTTAAGATATATTTAGATGTGCTGGGCTATCTAATCTGGGTCACTCACAAGAATGCCTTTGTCTCACCAAAGTAAAAGATGAAGGCCACAAATATTCAATGAATATGTCGCTATTATATCCAGTGTGAACTCAGAGAAGAGGAGTCAGAACTTAGGCAACAGGACAGATTCAGTGTTCTGCCACTTAGCTTTCTCTAGAAGGTTCCTGACAGCTCTGTGTATCATCCTTAGCTAAACCTTAGGAAGCTGACTGAGCAGTCATCAAATTTAGGAAAAGGGTAAGTAGAATATGACACAAGGAAAAAGCACTTCAGACATGATTTCTCATGGTGTATATAACATGTAATTTATATATTATTGTATTGAAATTCAGGTATTCATTTTAATAAGTGAAGTTTGAGAAAAATCATTTTATATGTATGGATGATTTTGCCTGTATATGTGTTTTTGCATCATATACCTTCTGGGTACACACAGATACCAGAAAAAGAGTTATAGACATGAACCCTCATGTTTGTGCTAAGAATTGAACAAATCTTCTGGAATAGCAGTCAGTGCTCTTAACCACTGAGCTATGTCTCCAGCCAAAGAAACCAAATTTATATTTTACCTAAGATGCAGTTTTGTGTTCTAATAATGTCTTATGTTGACAATATGATAATTCCCCTAATATAAAAATATAGTAAAATTTTCTTTGCAACAGATATGTTTCTGTATGTCTATGTAGATTCTATAACTGATTAGGCTATAATATACTGCAATCTCAAATAATTAGAGAAACAAATCTAAAAATAATAAAATGGAACTACACCAAGCACCATGTGCATACACCAATGAGTATATTTCTGAAGATTATGGACTTTTCCTGCCCCTGGATGCATTATTTGCCAGTTGTTCATGAGGGGAGATTAAAACCACTCTGAGCATTCCCTCATGCAGGACAGCCCAATGGCAAGTCTAGTCTGGTTAAGGCAAGTGTAGCAACATCAGAGTTACTGTGAGTCATGATTGACCTCTCTTCATCTTGCTCAGAAGATAGAATCTTACTGCCTTTCTCCTGATAGTCTTTCGCACATTTTTTTAAAATCTTTTCTTATTATTACCTAACCTGGATGCACTGATGTAAAGTCCTGTTTCGACCTGTATTTACAGTAATTAACTACAAAGAGAAGTTTCTTTGATCAAAACTAAGCACAAAATGTGGAATGGACACACAGCAAAGATGTTTAGAAGGCATTTTGATATCATGTCAATTTAGCTAAACAAGAGTAGAACTACCTGGGGAACCAATGAAACAAGTTAAAAGTTGGTATTATAGAGTCAATGAATTCAGAAAACAAAAGGAAGAAGTATCCTATTACAGAGTAAATAGGTTAATTTAGTAAATAAGAGAAGTGAGAATCAGATTTTATTGCTAAAGTAGTTGTAACTAAAAGTCTTTGCCTTTCAACAAACTTTTCCATTGGAAAAAAAATAACTGTGTAGAAAGCTCTACTAATTCATTTGGCATGCTCAGCAGTGGGGATTGCTTTGTTGTTTCATTTGGTCAAACCTCTTGTTCAATGTCAAATTTGAAAGCTTTAAAAGAAATAATGGCCTGTGTTGGGTGGTGAGCTGTTGGAGAGGACATGACAGCCCTTCTTTTCACCTAATTCCATTAGAATCAGTCACCTACATGTCAGGGTAGTGGCTTTGATTAAAGAGTTATGTTAAGGCTTAATCTAGATAAAGTGCAGGCAATACTGACCTGCCAGTAGAAATGCTGACAGACTGTGGCTGAAATAAAACTACTTTCTCCTTACAAAACATACTTTTTTCCCCCTGTAGATGGAAGATGTAAAATAACTTGAGCTCCTTTATCCATTAGCTTATGAATAACAACTTGAATGCATAGGAAATCACAAACACACACACACACACACACACACACACACACACACACACAGAGTGTATCTCATGTATTAAATGTATTCAAAAATCCATTTGTCAAGGAGCTAGTAGCACTTTCTCGGATTTTGTTTTCTGCCTTAAGGGTATATAGTAACAAAAACTGTAGTGTTGTAATGAAATCTCTTTAACTACTAATCTGTGCTTGGTGGCTGCTTTCGTTTAAACATGAATAGAATTCAAATGTAAATTGGTATTTTGTTAATCGGTAAAATTATATGACTAAAATTTTGACAAAGTATGGTCAGTCTTAAACATTTCAAGTGGATAAAAATCTTTTCTAGTTATCAAGCATTGGGGGTACTTCATGGATGTAATTGAATAGTAAGTAGTTAGTTCAGGGACTATGCAAAGATCAGCCTCACTAGTCAAAGTCATCCCACTCTTCTCATGCCGATTTGGCTCATGCAACTCCTGTGGTTAGAAGACATATATTAATAATCCTTCTACAAGAAAGACTCTAGAGCTCTTGAAAATGATTAGAAACACACCTTTTTACATATAAAGATCTGCCGGGAATTGGTGGCGCATGCCTTTAATCCCAGCACTTGGGAGGCAGAGGCAGGTAGATCTCTGTGAGTTTGAGGCCAGCCTTGTCTCCAGAGCGAGTGCCAGGATAGGCTCCAAAGCTACACAGACAAACCCTGTCTCGAAAAACAACAAAAAATACATATAAAGATCTGTTAATAGGATTTTTTTGAAATCATATCCATTAACATTTTAACTACTAAATAACTCCCAACCACCTCAGGAAATTTATCTGTTTTTATTGTTATTGAACATAGATTTTCCTCTCATATAATTCATCCAAACTGTAGCTTCCCCTCTATCCACTCCTTCCAGCTCTGTTCTTACCTCCTCTCTTCCCAGGATCCTCTTCAGAAATGAGCAGACCTACAAGAGACAAAAACCCTGCATGACAAAACAAGATACAGTAAGACAAGCAAAAGAATTCATTTCAAGGCTGAACAAGGCAATCAAGTAAAAGGAAAAGACTCCAAGTAGAAAACAAAAGATGCAGAAATACACATGATACCACTGTTAGGAGTCTTGCAATAAAATAAAATAAAAAGAAAGCACAAGGTAATATCATAACCTCATATATGCTGAGGACCTGATGCAGACCTATGTAGGCATTATGCTTGCAAACTTCAGTCTCTGTGAGCCCATCTTAATCCTGTTTGGTTGATTCAATGGGCCATGCTTTTGGTGTCCTACAAGACCTCTGATTCCAATTATATTTCCTCCCCCTCTTTCTTGTGGAGTTCCCTGAGCTTGTAAGGAATGAACCCAATGTAGACCAACAATTTGGACTCTCCCTCTCCAAATAATACCTGGTCTCTTTGATGATGATTCTCCTAGGTTCTGGACCTAGAACACTCTGCCGGCTGGACAAACTGGATGTTCTGTGTCAGGAATGCATTAGATTTAAATTTTTCTTTGACTAATGCACCAATTTCTTAATTTCTTTCTTTGAAGTAAGAGATTCTTCCATCTCATGGAGTCTATTGATGAAATTTGCCTCTGTATTTCTTGTTCACATTCCTAAATTTTTCATTTCCAGATTTCCCTCAGGCTCTGTTTTCTTTCTTTCTTCTATTTTTCATTTTCAGGTCTTGAAAAGTTTTATTCATTTTCTTCAACTATTTGATTTTTTTTCTTGCCTTTCACTAAAGTTTTTACTCTTTTCCTACAATCATTTGCTTCAGTTTTCCTTGGGGGATTTACTCATTTGCTAAATTGGTTGTTTTGTCCTGGATTTCTTTAAAGGATTTATTTATTTAACCTTTAAGGACCCCTAGTATCTTCATATAGTTGGCATCAACGTTTTTGTTTTCTTTTGCTTCAGCTATGTTGAAATATTGAGAGCCTACTGGGATAATATACCTGTATGTGATGGAGCCATATTTCCCTGAGTGTTATTGATTATGTTTTTATGCTAGACATCTGGGCTTTGGGTGATTACATGTGAAGTTGCTGATTTCTGGATTCGTCTTTATTGGGTAGATGTTTTCTTCCTTGGTTCCTGTTTCCCCTATGGGTTTTCAGAGAGAAGGTTGGCTGTGTGCTGCCTGTTTTGCTTGCTTACTCAGAGGAGTGGTCATTGGGAGTACTCACTGGTGTTGGAGTCTGGGAGAAGGAAAGACCAGAGTGGTATGATCTGTGGGATCCACATGAGGTATGGATAAGGCTTGGGGTAGACAGGGAGGCTGAAGCTTTTGTTCTTTTGCAGCTTTAGAGACTGCCATGAGGATTGAGTCTGGAGGAACAGAGATAATGTAGAATGTCCATGGGCAAGCTGCATGGTCTTCTGGTAGGCATGGCCTGTCAGAAGGTATCATTTTAAAATTGTTTTTGTTTAATCTCCTATTATATTTATTCAGTATAGCACTTCCTTCCTAGATGAATGGATTTGAGAAAATTTAACCAATCAATTTATTGAGGAGAATAAAATAATAGTAAGACCCAACTTGGCAATATTTCTGTATTTCATATTAGTCCTTTCTTCTCTTTTTGCATTTCTTCTTTCTACTTGCTTTGTCTAGTTCTTAATATTTTCAACATGTTTTATGAAATATTTTCCTGTGGCTGGAGATGGCTCAGCATTATGATTATTTGTGTTTCTTCCTTCAGTGGATTAGAATGAAATTCCTACTACCTATATTGAGTTCACAATCATATCTGTAACTTCAGGTCCATGAGGTCTGACCTCTACAGATACCTACACACACATGTAGATTCTCACACACAGAGGCATATATACATATAAATGTAAAAAATGACTTTGTGGCATTTTCTTCACTTTCAACTTTGCTATGTGATTTTCCCATTTTTCATTTCTGCTGTATTTTTCCTCTTTTTTCCATTCATTTATTTAGCTCATAAATATAGTCATGCACAATTATGATACATAATACAGTATGTTCATAATGGCATGGCTAAATTAAACCAATTAACATGTTATATCACACATATTCACCATTTTTGTTTTGAGAACACTTAAAGTATACTATTTCACAACTTTTAAAATATAGCATATTGTTATCAACCATATTTATCGTGCTCTCAGTAGACCTCAAGACATCATAGAGACCACGCCTCTTGTCCAACTGGAGTTTTATATCCTTAAACCAATCATTTCCCCATTGTTATAAGCCCCACATTGAAGCCTAATAGCCACAATTCTACTCTCTGCTCCCATAAGTTCATTATTTCTAGTTTACACATAAAATTGAAATTGTGTGACATTTGTCTTCCAGTGTGTCACTTATTTTTTTTGGCAAGAATATAACTTTACTACTTACTACTACTTACTAAAGATGAAATCAAATTTGCATGCACAGGTGAGCACTCACTGAAACACCTTGGGTTCATCACATATTTGAGTTTCAAATATATATATGCATTTGGTATATAATGGTAATATGTTATGCATCAAAAGCAGCAACAGCTTTTCCAGGTTCTGCAGTCATTTGAACAAAATTGTAGAGACATCCAGCACACTCCATTTAAAAAACAAACAAAAAACAAAAACAAGAAAACAAACAAACAACAATAACATCAACAAAAAAGTAAAAAACAAAATCCCAGAAAACAGCACAGTTCTGTTTCTCTTGTGGTACTTGGCACCTTGTTTTTATACATTGTAATTTAAATATAACATTCCTTCATTCCCTTCCCTTGCTCAAAGACTCCTGTATTCTGTTCTCCACTGTGAAATCCATGCCCTCTTCGTTCATTAATTGTCATTTTGTACATTTAGGAGGTTATTAAAGCATTAAAAATAGAATTATTTTCTATTTAAAATTTGAATTTTGGAGGTTGCTAAAGAGAATAAATTTGTAAAGGAGCAATCTTTTAATATTACAAGCTATGTATCTAGATTTATTTTAGAATACTTACCAAAGAGGTATAAAGTATAAACTTAAGCCTCTTTTGAATGATCTTATAATACTATAGACAATTTGGTGAATACAAATCAACAACAATTTTGGCAGATGCTAGTTGGGAGGCACAGTGTGCAGGTATTGTCTCATATATTTTTAATTTAGTATCAGATATAGCTTCTTATAATACTAGGAGACACAATCTCACAGCTGCAAAATTTCTCATCTTCTTCTTGACTTTTGCCTTTTTCTTCCCCTCTTCTTCAATGTTCTCTGATCCTAAGGTGTGAGATATATATAATATATATATATATAATATATATATATATATATTGAGCTCCATAACTACACTTTCATTTTATAAGGATTTCTGTAGAAATATTCATAAATATGGGAGCAGCAATAGAAAGATGCCTCTCTCCAGAGAAGAGAACACAAACTGGTTGTCCACTAACAAATGAACACCATGAAAATATACAAGAAAGTCACATTATATGGACTGAGCAGGTTATACTTAACGATATATATGTATAAACATAAATGCATGCAGTGACAATTAATGGAAGAAGAGGCCATAAACTTAAAGAATATTTGGTGTTGAGAATATCAGAGGGTGTGGAGGGATGAAACAGAAGGGAAAATGTCATAATTATATTACAATATCAAAATTAAAAACAAAGTATTGAATAAAAGAATCGATGAAGTGAAAAGTAAACTCACAGTTCCCCCCTCTTTAACAGTTACAGTTCAAAGCAATCTCAACATTTGGGAGCTGGATCCAGAAGTTCAAGAGATTGAAGCCATTCTTTGCTACACAGAGTCTGAGATGAGACTGGTGTGATAATGAGAATATCCTTACCTCAAAATATGCAAACAGACAGGAAGACAGAAACATACACTCAGATAAGAAATAAGGAGTTAGATCAATGTTAGATCACTGGAACCTTTGATCTCTCTGGTTATTCTGCACACATAATCATGAAGTAAATATGTAAGTCATAATTAGGAACCAAATTATATTTTTGATGAATATATAGTAGGATTGATCAAATATTTATAAAACAATATGGTTTTTCTGTGATAAAGTGAGATAAGTGTTAACCAGTATAGATACTAAAATTGAATTTCACTAAAATTGCAAACTTATAAGGTATTTGAAGATAGAGGTTTATTTATTTTTCTGTTTAACATTACTACATGGCTGTTTTAAACTCCACACTTGTTATCTCCTTGCATATGTAAGTAAGACTTTCAGGTACCTCTAACCAAATATCTGACTTAGTTCATGACACTTCTTAGAACTGAGAGGTTATTTGAAGGAAGTCCCTCCTTAGGGTGCTGGCAGCATTCAGTTCCTTACAGACTGGCAACCTCAGGGTGATAATTCTTTCCTGGCTTGTGGTTGAAGGTCACCCAAAGACTTACTTATGCCTTTCTCCATATGGTGGCTTACGATATAGCAGTTTGCTTCTTCAAATCCTGTGGAGAGTCATTCAGCAAGGTGACTTTTACAATCTTATGTAATACAATACACAAGCACTCACGCATACATTGTCATATGTGACATTATATTTCTGAGAAGCCAAATTAAGAGGTCCTACCTACATTCATTGAAAACAGATTATTCAAAAATAGGAACATTATGGAGGAAGAATTCTGTAGACATAATCTCATTGATGAATTAACAAATGTGAATTCTAAATATTCTTTTTTAATATAGGAGTAGTAACATATTGTTTTACTTTATTAATACTCTCAGCAATGAAAATTGCAGAAAAAAACACAAAATGGTATAAAATAATAGGGAAAGATTATGAAAGACTTAAAAGCACATATGCATGGTGTGGAATAATCCTTCTGTACATTGTGTGAGCATATGTTACAATGATTAGTTTAATAAACAAGCTGACTAGCTGATAACTGAAAGGGTATAATGAAGCAAGATAGCAAAACCGAGAATGATGGGAAAAAGGAAGGACAGAGTCACCAGCCAGCCAGAGGATGAGTGTGATATACAAAATAGGAAAGAAGTAAAAGCCATGAACCTTGGGGCAACACATATATCAATAGAAATGGGTTATATTATAAGAGCTATTTTGTAACAAGCCTGAGATATTGGATGAGCATTTATAATTTATATTAAGTCTCTTAGTTAGTTATTTGGGACTTCCAGTTATTTGGGAGCAGGCAATCAGGACAGGAAAACTCCAACTACATATATGTCTAAACATCTACTCCCACACTTAGGGCTCAGAACACATTTCCAAAGAAGAATAAGAAAGATTGTAAGAGCCATAGCATGTAAAATTTTGCTCTGAAATTGTGTCTCTCGGGAATGTACAAAGCTGCACACATAAAGTCTGAAGAAGAGTGTGTTTTTAGGGATTAAAAGGGAGGGAGAGATATAGTCTCAATAATTAAAAAAGTAAAAAATAACCATGAATATTCTAGCTCATTTGTCTTCCCTCTTTTAAGGCGTGTGTATTTCAGACAGTTATTAAATATTTCCTTTGTCAATGAAATTAAACGTTGTGAGGATTCTCTCCTTTTTGGCTACTGTCTTAGAGTTTCTATTACTGTGAAGAGGCACTATGACAATGGATGACAGTATTACAAAGAAAGCATTTATTTGGGTATGGCTTACAATTCAGAGGCTTAGTCCATTATAGTCATAGCAAGCAACAGGAGAGACAGTTAACCCAGGGGTCTGGCTTAAACTTCTGTAAACTCAAAGCCCACCTACCATGAACACATTTCTTCCAAAAGACCACACCTACTCAAATAAGGTCATGCCTCCTAATAGTGCCCACTCTCTGTGGACTTATTGGGGCAATTTTAATTAAATCCTGCACAGCTACACTCTAGAAATGTGCCATTAATTCCATCAACTTAATGCTTTTCAAGATGGCACAGATATGTACTGTGTCTTTGGTTGAAATTCCCCATTTTGTAAATAGGGAGGATAGTTGAGATATGGTCTCTCTATGTAGTCTTGGCTATCATGGAACTAACAATGCAGACCAGACTGGCCTTGAACTCATACAGATCCAACTGTCGCTGTCTTCCAATTATAGGGATTGAAGGTCTGTGCCACCATTCTAGGATAATCTTTGTATTTCATATATAAGATGATAAAGATATGTGTCTTTTGTTGTTTATGTGAGTTGGTAGTGAATTTTCCTCAATTCCAACTAGAGCAGTGGTTCTCATCCTATGCTCTTTTCACAGGAATTGCCTAAGATATTCAGAAGATATAAATATGTACATTATGGTTAATAATACTAGGAAAACTACAGTTAAAAGGTAGTAACACAAAAAGTGTCATGTTTGGACATATTTTGGTGGCAAATACCTTTAATCACACTTGGTAGGCACAGGTAGATGGAGCTCTGTGAGACTGAAGCCAGCCTGGGCTACAGAACTACACAGAGAAACCCGGTTTAGAAAAACTAAGAAAAAAGTCATTGTTGGATGTCACCACAACATAATAACTGTTTTAAACATTTGTAGCATTAGGAAGGATGAGATCTGCTAAAATAGAAGCATATCAAAATCATTTTGATAGATTAAGCTTTCATGAGGAAAATATGGTACAGTATGTGTAAATTAGTTAATTCACAGCACACATGAATTGGGCATATAACCACAGAATCTACACAGTTTTTATTTCTATAGCAATGTGATCCATGATTGTATTTTAATACACATACGCATATCCTTTGTAGACCAGGCTGGACCAGAACTCACAGAGATCCACCTGACTTTGCCTACACAGTGCTGGGAATAAAGGCCTGGTTACTTACCAATCATTATTAAAGATAAAGTGAATTTGGACTCTTTTAAGTTAGAAACCTAACTTCTGAATCATCAGGCTGTTACAGCAATGTGCTACTGTCATTCCCAGAATAACATCAGGACCTTGGGACCCTGTGGCCTTCTTGCAATGTTTCTAGTAGTTTATGTCACTAAGAATCATAATTTTAAGAGCTAAATTACTACTATAAATAACCTATGAATAATAGCAGTGTTATATATAGTTGCATTGTATGCTTCAATAAAAAATAGTCAATGTTGAATGGAATCTGGTTTGAAGAATGCTCAAACCAGACTGAGAGAGAAAATTGAATAAAGTCACTGTGTAGATACAAATGACAATGAGTATGAGTGGTTATTTTTATATATGAAAAACACTGACCCATTATAATTACTTTAACACTGAACTAACATGTTATTTTGGTAAAAGGTGTTTTATTAGGGAAATATAACAGTTATAAGTGTATATTCATCCAACATGAGGACATCTCCAGAGAGCACTAAAACATGTAGGGAGGGATAAGCTGAAAATCAATAATGGTAGAAAACTTCAGTGCAGTATTTTTAACTTCAGATAAAATTATGCAGCCAGAAAATCAATAAAAGCATATCAGACCTGAACAAGAATGTGGACTAAGTACACCATATTGTCCAGCTCTGAGCACACTCCCCAGCAGAAGAAAGTTTCCAACATGGAGCATGCCACAGGGACATCACATGTCAGTACCACACAAGACTCAACAAACATGGGAAGGCTGAAATCATAACAAAAAACTCTACATGGAGTACACTGATAATACAACAAAATGATACTCCCACTGGTATTGTATTCTCTTTTTATGTCTGCAGTCCAGTGCTTAAAAGGTCAAGTGGCAGCAAGAGAGCTATGAGTTTATGTCTGTTTGGGCTGCATAGTGAGTCCTTGGCCAGTCTAGAGTAGTGATTCTCAACTTGTGTGCTGCAACCTCTACTAGGTTTACATATTAGATATTCTGCATATCAGATATTTATATTCTTATTCATACCAGTAGCAAAAGTACAGTTATGAAGTAGTAAAGAAATAATTTTATGACTGGGGGTGACCCTAGCATGAGAAGCTATACTAAAGGGTCACAGAATTGGGAAGGTTGTGAAACACTGCTCTAGAATATCATGTGATACCTTCTCTAAGAAAACAAAATTGACAATGTAGACTATTAAGATGACTCAGTGTATAAAAGGGCTTGATGACCAGCTAATCACCTGGATTCCATCCTCAAGATCTACTGGAAGAAAAATTATCATCTACAGATTGTCTACTGATCTCAGGAATGCTGTCACAATACAAAAGGGACAAATGCAGTGTTTTGAATTCAATGAAGGAAAATTGACAAACATATAAAATTAATCAATGTGCCTCAAACAAACATTGAATCAAAGAAGGAAATAAAAGAACAGTTGAGATTATAATTAAGAGCAAAAATTAGAATACATAGCAAGATAAATGAAAAAACCAACAGAATGTAGTGAATCTTCAGGTGATGCAGCCATAGCATTACAAAGGAAGAAGTTGAAATTCTTGGGTATATTTTTTGCTGTTTTTTTAAAAAGGAATGATCACATAAATAATTTAACTTTATATTTCAATGGACCAGAAAAAGAAGAAAGTTAGATTAAGGTAGCAGAAAAGAAAAGAAATGAAAGATTGGATTAGAAATAATTTAAATAGAGAATAGAAAAATACAATAGAATTAAGGGTTGACATTTTTGAAGGTAATTGAAGCTAGACAGCTATTAATTGAACAAAGAAAAGCAAGAATGATCTGGAAAATAAACTGAATGAGAAATGAAAGAGGGCTGTTGTCTGAGCGAGGATTAAATATGGGGGATAACCCATACACTGTGTCTTAGAGCTCTCACCCAGGTAGCTACAAAGGGTTGGTTGCCTGGTAGGTCTGAATATTGCCAACATCATGATTAGAGGGCATGTTCAGCTCTGCAAACTCAATTTCTTAAACAAAGCATTAAAATGAATGAATCCCTCATTTAGTTGTACAAGTTGAACTATAAACAGCAAAATGAACACCCAGGGAGACAGATGGAATTGATAATGATGAATAAAACATTGTATATAATAAAACACAAAGTAGAGACATGAAATCCACATTGATTTAATATCTTCTGTAGGAGAAGGAATGGAAAGGAATAATATACTATGAATTATAATAAAACAGGTGAGTGACATGATAAAATGGCCTAAAATAATATCTATAAAACAAAAGTAAAGAAAACCAACCAAGGAAGGACTTAGAACAGAATGTGGGAACTTAATTTTGCTGCAGAGGAGCTCTCTGGAGGGAAGCAATGAAAGTGGAGAAGAAGGGTCTCTGAGAAAGATGCACAGCAGTGATTTATGACTGGGTTACTTCTGCAACAATGCAGCTAGTGTACAAGTAAGAATGGGTTATTTAATACACACACACACACACACACACACACACACACACACACACATATGTATATATATATGTGTGTGTATTAAATATATACATATATATGTGTGTGTGTGTGTGTGTGTATGTGTGTGTGTGTGTGTGTGTGTGTGTGTGTGTGTGTGTGTGTGTGCAAATGATATATCTTGCAGAGAACTAAGTGGTTTTACAAGACCGCCCATAATCAAGTGTCTTTATACTTGATTAAAAGTAATGTAAAAACTGTCAATTTTCTACATTATGAAAATGGAAAAGGAAGTACAGAAGTTAAAGCTGTGTGTTAAAAAGTAACACAAATGCAATCATGATCATATTAACATGTATTATTTACTTCTTTTTCAAAAATGAGAAATAGTCATACATTCCTTAGAAATAAAACATTCCTGCACTATTTAGGAGATCAATATTTATTAAATCATTTGATGAATTAAACAATATGTGGCAGGAGATGGTGACAACACTAATATAAGCCTAGAGATATTACATAAACAAAGCAAAACATTATATATTTGCAAGAGAAAATAAAAAGTAAGAAAATAATAATTCACACATATGTATGCACTATGTAACTTCAAAATAAATACTGAAATCATAGAAAAGAGGAGTTGATACATAACAATTCACAAAAACTCTAATACTTTTCGAATGAACTTTTTTGATAAAATGAGAAAATATTTAAGCATATTTAATTTAATATTCATATAAGAAAATTTCATGATTGCATTTTAATTATATACTTTACAAATGGTGAATAATTTTGCTTCCATTTACCAACATTTGAAAAATAACATACTAACAGGTAAACTACAGGAGCAGAGAAAAATCTGGTTTTCTAAATTATATGTATATGTATGTGTGTATGTGTGTGTGTGTGTGTGTATGTGTGTGTGTGTGTGTGTGTGTGTGCTTGGGGGCTTAATGATAGACCATTTGACTGCATATAGATGTATGCTTGTATATATCAACAAAAGGCGAAATGTCACCTAGTTTATGGGGAAACCGTAGTAGTATACAACATTATTTTTAATTAATATTTATTTAAGTTAATAACAATCTTATTTTACATACCAACCCAGTTCCCTTTCTCTCCAGGCCCCCCGTTACCTGCACAGTCTTCCTTCCATGTCCCATTCACTCCTCAGTAAGGGTAAGACCTCTTATGGGGGATAATATAAATCTGTCACAGCATTTGAGGCAGGACCTATGCCCTCCCCTGTGTATCTAGGCTGAGAGATTACCCCTCCTTAAGGAATGGCTTCTCAAAGCCCATTCGTGCACTAGGAATAAATACTGGTTCCACTGCCAGCAGCCCCATAGACTGCCCAAGCCCCCCAAATGATACCCATGTTCAGGGGCCTGGTTCGATTTTATGCTGATCTTTTGTCTTAATTTTTATCAGCAATCAAGGAAAAAGGAAAAAAAAACAACATGCATACTTTTCATAAAACAAAAATAAAAACTATCCACCTGCTATTAAAATGTAATTATAATTGGAAAACAGAAATTTTAAACAATGATAATGAATATTTATATAGCAGGTTTCTTGTAAAAGTTCTAAAAAATGAGACAATCTTGTTAAGAAAAACAGAGCAAATATAGTGTTGGCTAAATATCATAATTCAGCACTAGACTTATGCAAACAGAACACAGGATCATTGCTGGCAGAAAATGAGATTACATAAAATAAAAGCAATTTTTGAAAAAGTACTAGAATTTATGTACAAAGAATTAATTATGATAAAGATTAAATAGGCTCCACTGTCTGATAGTTTTGTAGACAGGACTAATTGAAGGAAATGTAAAAAAGACATTTGGCATTGTGCTGGTAAATGAAGGGCACTTAATTAACATTGATTTTTGTTTGGGGAGGAATTGGAAGCAAGAGTGAGGCCATTCCTGTGATTTATTCATCTCTCGCCCCCATTTGTTACTTATTTTGCCTCCTGCAATGCTCAGAAAATGATATTATTCTTATATGTAATATAATATTAAGTAAACTGTTATTTTATTTTTATGGGTTTTGTCATTTTTTTTCTGTCTGGACAAGAAGATTTTGTCCTTTTGACTTGCAAAAGAAATTTATTTCACTGATGAATAAATTAAATTTGCTATACATTTCAAATAAACTTCAGAAATATTTTTTCACAATTTAACTCAAGTTAAATTATTAACTAGTAAATAAGATTCTACCTACTCAAAAACATTTCTTTCAATAAGAAAACTTGAAGAATAAATAAATAAATCTCTTCTCATTGATGTTTTCTCTATCTTAGAATGGAGTATGAGAAAAGTTTACAGGAACTTTAAATTAGTATAATTCTAAGATATAAAAACTCAGAAATATGAAAATAAATTTAAATAAAACTATACATAATGGGAAAGAGTGGGCACAAGGAAAGACATTTGATAATCATTGTATGTAAATTCATTTATAAATTCTTTTGTGAATTATATCCACTTTACTCATGTTGGTTATAAATACTCAGTATTACTCTGACACCCTAAGGACTAAAAATGGTTTTCTGCAGAGTATAATTACCCATAGTTAAACTTTAAAATGTGGTAAGTTATCACTTCTACAGGTTCATACTTGGTATTGCTGCTAACCAAGGTTCCTGATCATACTGGGTGTTGTAATTAAGTTGTTAATTTGAATTGGCAGCAGTCTGAATATATTGTTATATTGATAGTGAAATTTCTCTTTTGACATTACTTTTCTCAGATTGTCTACTACATTCATTAAAATCTTTTCTTTAACATAAGTTGCCATTTTGTTGTTTGCCCCACTCCACACCCAGTCTGAAATCATTGAGACATAGATTAAAATACCCCAACACAGTATAGACTGAAACAAGCTCTAATTTTTGTTTTTTCAGCTAAAATATAGTGTTTGAATGTATAGGTTTTCTACTGTGGTTCTTCATCCAAATATGGGCAACTGTAACTAACTATACTATTTAACTAATAAATAGTGGGAAATAAAAGAAATCCATTTTGTCACATACAAATGATGTCAAGTAAACAAGTAGGAAATTCATAATTAATTTTGAGAACAAGTTGATACACCCTTTCAATTTTTTTTTTTTTTTTTGGTTTTTCAAGACAGGCTTTCTCTGTGTAGCTTTGGAGCCTATCCTGGCACTCGCTCTGGAGACCAGGCTGGCCTCAAACTCGCAGAGATACGCTTGTCTCTGCTTCCTGAGTGCTGGGATTAAAGGTGTGCGCCACCAACACCTGGCCATATCCTTTCAATTTTGAGTGGTAGTATTCAAAATTATTAATGTCTAAAACCATTATATCATCAGCAAAGATCTAAGATGTCAAAACAATCATGCTTTTAGAAAATTTCCTAATTAGAGACATTTTATTTTCCATGACATTTACAAAAAGTCACTCTAAGAGAATAGTCTTTGTTCATGTTTATAGGGGTGGGTCTTTCCTGTATTAATTAATACTAATAAGAGAGACATGATTATTTGAATTTTGCATAGACCTGTATGAGTCAACAACTTACACTCTTGGACTGATATCATATACTGTTTAAGCTCTTATAAGCTAATTATAGACAAAGCAATTCAGAACGAGAGATAAAAGACATGTTTTCATATTTCTGCATGAATTTTAAGCAAATATCTTTGAATTCTTTGGATGTAGAAACATTTAGAGTTTACAAGCTTATATATAACAATGCACACATTTCTAGTTAGACATATGAATAAATAAAATTGTCAAAATGTAACTCAAGTAATATTTCTAAATACTCAATACATATTTTTTCTAAAACAGTTCTGTTCACACTGACCTACTTGAGACCAAGAGATTTCATAGAAAAGACAACAAATTGTTCTTCAAACCAGAAGCTAGAATCAGTATATTATTTCTATCACCCAGATACTAAGACAATATTTAAGTTTGGAACTGGTATTAGAAAAAAATAACAAATGAAAAAAAGTGTCTTCCAAATCTGAAGCTCGGAACTGTTTCATTTATATTTCTATGTGATAGAAAGTCAGTGAGCTTTGAAGGGCATATGATTTGTTAGATAGGAATCATGTGAGTCAATTTACTATGTATTTCAAAATTGTTTGGCCCAGCATGTTTCACTCATGTACAAGTGGATGATAGGCATTTCAATTTAGGCACCCCAATTTAACCCAATACTGAGAAACTCTATTTTCTTTAAGAAGAGAGATTTCCTGACTCTAGTTATAGGCAGATTTTGTGCCAGGCATTGACAAGACGTAATGATTACTGAGTTCACCCTTTGGCCAGGAGGACCTTATGTGTAGAAATAGATGCAGATAGATTAAATGGAGCATTGTGTTAGATGGAACCAGAGTGTGCAGTGGAACATGGAGGAGAACTCTCTGATAAGTGAGTAGGTGTCTGTGGGAGAAGTTTTTATGGGAGTTTTTTGGCAGAATAATAAAAATCACCAGTATAGTTTTCTTTTTGGGCGGGGAGGGGGTTTGAGATAGTGTTTCTCTGTGGCTTTGGAGACTGTTCTGGAACTAGCTCTTATAGACCAGGCTGGTCTCTAAGTCACAGAGATCCACTTGCCTCTGCCTCCCAAGTGCAGGGATTAAAGGCATGCACCACCACCAGTATAGTTTAAAAAAACATGAAGGTTTCTTCTTATCTCCATATGTACTTTTCAATTATTTTTAATTCCAAGATGGTGAAAATATGTCCACAAATTGCAGTGTTGTGTTGTCATCTCATAAGATTATATCATTTTATAATTTAAATAAATTGAGTAGTTCCTTATTAAGTGTAATATTACTAAACTATGATAAGTTCATATGCTTGTGTACCAAAAAGCCCAATGTATATGAATCACATGAACATTCTCTTAGCAAATTACCTTTGGCCTCTTCATATTTGAAGGTGCTTACAACTAATGAGAAACACTTTTTTAAATTTTATATTCATGTTCAATGTGTATGAGTCTTTTGCTTGCATGTATGTGTGCATTAGAAGAGGGATCAGTTGACACAGAACTGGAGTTACAGACAGTTGTAAGCTGCATGTGGGTGCTCAGAACCAAATGCAACTCTTTTACAAGAGCAACACTTAGCATTGATTGCTGAACTATCAAGTGGGAGACAAGTCTTTAGACATTCTCTCCCATCACAATGTAGAGTCTTCTTCCAGAATGTGACATGAATGCAATAGTTCAATCCGTTGTGTGAACCATCTTAGAGTTAACCAGTGCTTCATTGGAAGATCATGTGGGAACAGAACCTAATAATGGTTTTGTTTCCACATATTGATCTTTCATTTTACTATATTGGATGGTATAATCAATTTTCTTATTAATGGGACCTTACCTTACAGGAAAAAAAAACTTATCTATCCAAAGTATTTACCAGACTTGTTGAAACATATTAATTAATCACATGTGATACATGTATGGAAGTAGAATTTTCTGTATATGAAATTTTTACTTTCCAAATTGAAAGGTGATAAGTGGTTTATTTTCCTTTATCTGTAGCTATTTTTGGGTGTTTGATTCATTTATGATCTTTTGACAAGATTCACAAATCACATCGATATGTTTGTTCTTCAAAGAACTTCAAATAACTGTTTTCTATCCATCACAGGTTTTGAAGGGAAATCAGGAATGCTGCCAATAAACCAAACATAGTCAACCAAAAACAGTCAACGTTAACTGGTATTCTGGCCCTCGTGGCTTAAAAGGCCCTCAGTCAGCGGAGCTTCCTAAGGAATAATCAATAATATTTCTTAAGAAATTTACAAAACAAACAGAGAAACAAAAAAGTCAATGAAATCATTCCTAGTAATACTCTGCCTGTAGACCGGAGCCTAGCATAATCCTCATCAGAGAGACTTCATCCGGTAACTGGGAACAGATGCAGAGACCCACAGCCAAACAGTAGGTAGAGTTGAGGAATCCTTTAGAAAAGAGGGAGAAAGGAGCTAGAGGCTTCAAGGACAGCACCAGAAAACCCAGAGAGTCAACTAACATAGGCTCATAGGGTCAAAGACTGAATCTTCAATCAGGAAGCCTGAATGGGGCTGACTTAATAGGCCCTTCGTATATATCTTATGGTTGCGCAGCTTAGTCTTCTTGTGATATGTCTAATGGTAGGAGTCTGGATGTCCCTGACCCTTTTGCGTGCTTTCCTCCTATGAGGTCATCTCTTCCAGCCTTAATATGACCTTATTTACAGGAGAACTAGAGTATAAAATATGAAATATTTTATAGAGCTCTATCATCTGCTACACTTGCTTATGTCATAGAGTTATCAGGCTTTGCCTTCTCTCAGCCAGCCAAGTATGAAAGGGTCAGGCAAATAAATCCCCATCCTGTATATGTGACTTGAACTCATATATTATTTGTTGTTGATCTTTCCCCAGCCTTATTTTGGGTTTTTATGGGTTTATGATTTACTAAGCTTAATGTTCATTTACAGATTTTATACTCACAACACACATACAAAAAGACTACTGTGTTAGGGAATGGAGATGTTAACTGACAGAACTTCATTATTATTTCATTGCACATGTGCAAGGCAAAAAACAACAACAACAACAATTTCTGCAACTCTAATGTATGTAGCTTTAGTAAGAACAAGGTAAAATTATTCTCCTTACATCTTTTCTTTCCAGAAAAGAAAGGGACCATGTATTTGATTTTTTAATTAGATATAATTAGTTGAATTTTAATCACCTATGATAAATAGTTCTTGAGGGTGCATTTAAAAACCCTGTTATTTTAAGCAGTAGCAGTTTTAATTTAGTTTAATTATGTAATTAATATAATATATGTTGTTGCTGATTTTGTCTTGTTCTGGGGCAAATATCTTTTATATTCAAGGCTGGCCTCAGAGTTACTACATAGTTTTGGAGAATGACTTTGTATTTCAGATCCTACTGCTTCCAACACCCAAATGCTAGGATTAAAGGCCTGTACCACCACAAACAGCTTCAACCCCAATATTTAAATTGAATTCATTGTTTTGTTCTGACTCCCAAAAATTTGATTACCTACTTCTTACAATATATTGTGAAGAGCTTTTATTATTAAAAATGTTACTTGCTATGTGGCCCAGGCTGGATCCAACCTTCAGATCTTTTCTCAATACTGTTACTTCTGACTAGCTATCCAGATCTCCTCCAGCAAAGTCATGCAGGAACACAGACATTTCTATTTGCAGATCTGACATCACTGAGTAATTTACCCCTTTTCCCCAAGGTTAAACTGTCCTCTCCTGTTTGATTCTGATTGTGGGAAGAGAAAGGAAGACATCTTCAGGAAATTATTTGTTTCTGAATAAGTAAAAGCAAGTTGCTATTTTCTTCTGGGTATGTTTAATCTTTGAAAACATCATCAAATGGCATCTCACTGCACAATGTAGCTTATTTGGTAGTTCATATGTTTGCATGAAAAGTTGCCCATGAAATAGCCACTGGCATCTTGGGATGCACTTTACTAAGTATCTGAATTAGTGTATTAATACTTGCCCAGAAAATTTTATTTTACATAATTATGCATAACCTGATATAGCTAAATCTAATTGTTCTGTACACAGTTTTCTTGTTTCACATTGGATATGTAAACTTTCTTATTATTAATATATTTCTATATTATTCTGCAAAATTTTCCTCCAAGGGACATTGAAATATTAAATATTCAAATACTATGTTCTCAGTGCTTTGTACTTTATCTTTCCAAGGAAAGAAAGAAGTGAACATCCAACACAAAATAAAATAAGTGGAGTTGTTGGATGTTCTTTGTCCCATAATGCTTGTCAGGGCATTTGTATTTGTTTTTTTACGTGTTTGCTTTTGTTTTCCTTTTTTATATGCTTACTGGTCTTTCTGTAAATATTATAATTCTGGTTTTGTATTTATATGGGATTTCTGAGTGTATGAAGGTGTATGACCCTGGGTCTATATGTGTTTTTTGTTTTTCTATTTTCTTTGGCACATTTTCTGTTTTTTTTTGTTTGTTTTCTCTTTTTCCACTTTCTTGATTTTTGTTTCACCGTATTTTTATAAGTTTCATATGTCTGTTCATTTTGTAATGAAAGAGAGAAATAAAGGGTGTGAATTTGGATAGAAGAAGAGGTTCAGAGGATCTGGGAGGAGTTGTGGGAGGTGAAACTAAAATCAGAATATATTGTATGAAAAACAAATCTCTTTTTGATAAAGATTGTAAAAAGAAAACCACATTGGCCTATCCTTTAAGCATGTTTGTATTCTCACAGATATTTTATGTGAGTATTTGAATCACATATAATTTTGATGCATTGTAAAAAAACAATGTTTCCATAGGTATCATGACATTCATAAAGTATTGAGAGAAGAAATACTACCTGAGTGATTTTCCAGGTTATACAGGGGCAATTGTGCTACATAGAAGGGCAGTGGCTTTATTCAGAGCAGAACAACAGACTTGTCCAGTATATAAGAGAAAACTCTACTATGGAGAAGACAAGCAATCTCAGTTTACATTATTTCATTTTTGAAAAATCTCTTAACTTCTAATTTCTAATAATTTATTTGCCTGCACTTTTTGTTGAATACCTTTGAACATATAAAATGCACTCCATTTTGTAGCTCAATTGCTATGTGTTATTATATTATTAAAGTCTACAAATGTATACAGAGAATGTACACAATGTATTATAGTAGAATTTTGAATGTAGAATATAGTTTAATACATTTTCTAAACACAGTATATTTTTTAAATAAACAACATTTTTGCATGTATGACATTCTGGATCAAATTGAGAAAAGTAAGCTTTGTCTATTGATAAAAGATAACCTCGCTAGTAATTTGGCATTTAAAAAGTGATGGATAATTTGTGAATAATTATTCAAGACATGCTATTAATCATGCTGTTTTATAATTAGCACCAACAGTGCATATTTTCAACTGGAAAGTGCGGAAATCACTTAGTGTCTTCAATTTTCAATTATGGCTCAATTTGAAAACATTGCAAATGTTTACAGTATTGATTATCTGCTGTCTTCCATGGATTACTAACAGTATTTTTTATTATTGAAAATCTCAAGTTGCTTTAGGTATTAGTTCTTTCTTTCTCGAACATTCTACAAATAAATGACTATATTTTATTCTGTGAGATTTGTTTGTAGTATATTTAATTACATATCCTTTCAAGTAATTAAAATATTCTTTGGATATGTTACTTAAATACTTCTATAGTCCCAAGTTTATTTATTAAAAACTAAAATATATTTTATTACTAACAGTAGTTTTCCCTTTAAAATATTTAAGTTAAACTATGTTGAAATGTATTTTTCACATATTCATATTTAACCAAATCTGCTTATGTTTTATTGATAACAGAACTAAGAATATTGGTGAGAACAGAATTTGAACACAATTTCCATTGTGCCAAGCTTACCCTGGCACAATGTTCCTTTATCTGTCAATTGCAAAGTCCAGGTGCACAGCTAATAGCTTCAAATATTGGTTCTCCTGAGTGATGTCTCACAGATCTCTCTTTTACCACAATCCAAAAGAGCCTCCAGATAACAGCTTTCATCAGGGTGCCACCTGTTAGCTAAGAGATATGGGCTGAGAGGATCTATCCAGCTCCCAGCAGGGCCTTCCTGAGTATCATGCCCCCAGGCTCTTTGGAATAGTAGAACTTTTTCATCTTCTGACAAGCTGGGCTAAATCAGTAGGAGAAACTTGGCAAGGTAAATTGAGCTTCCTGCTCTAAACCATTGTGAGGCTTAGAAACATCCATTGCTAGTGCTTCAAGAGCTGGATGTCTTCATAGGAATATGAGAGGAGTGTTTCTTTAAAATGGTCAGCTTTGGGATGCGTGTGGAATAGGGTAAGAAATCTGTAATGTAATAGGTCTCTTTCTGGCACTTGCTCATTATCTAGCATTTGGAAATGGCACACACATAGACGAGGTAGATGTGACAGAAAACCAAAGCAGCCTGTTGGGGTCCATGCCTAACTAAAGCTACAACACAGAAGCTATATGCAGTAAACAGGAGTATTACAAACCATAACCACAATTATATTAGTTACTTTCCTAACTTTCCTATTACTGTGACACACACACACACACACACACACACACACACACACACACACACACACACACATATATATATATATATCAGATGTCAGAGATGTCAGGTAAATGGAACCCTGCCTTGTGTTACAATGCTGAATTCTGAAAAAGACAAAAAGTTTCCACCCATGGAAATAGTCAATTTCCCAGGCACAGGGAGAGCAAATTAATAGATAACAATTAAGTTCACTTACCCAATGAGCAGGGTACAATTTGTCACCCAAATCTTGTATTACTGACAGAGCTTGTGTGACAACTTACAATTCACAAATGTGAAGCAAGTGCACAAACAAAGGAATTGACAACCTTATCAGTCAATCCTTAGGTATAATTTTGACTACAAGTATATTCTTGGCAAGTGGCAGATACAAGGTAGGGTCTACATGCAAACTGGCTCAAGATGGAAACTGTTGATTCCATAGGTACCAAGGCACCTAATGTGCTTTCCTACTTAGAAAAGGGCTGATTCTCAAAGCTGATCCAAATGCTATGAAAGAAGAATTACTTTGTTCCTTGCTGTTGTTTAAGAATGAGTCCAAAATGAGGATTCCCATGCACAGAAGAAAACTGGAAAGTCTCACTTTGATTAAAATAGACAGAATTTTTGTTAGCCATCTTAGATGTAGGACAGAATATGAGCAGAGAGATATAAAATTTTAATATGTTGGCAGGTGTGACCCTGAACCTTTATTATGAAAGCATGATCATATTAATTAAAACATAGCAGCAATATTAAACATATTCTTACATTTATTGGGTGTGGAGAGATGACTCAACCTTTGTTGCTCAGGACTCAATTCTCAGGACACACATAGTGGCTCACAAACATCCCTAACTATAGTTCTACGGTATTCAAAACCTTCCTTTGTTCTCTGCAAACACCAGCACACATTTGGTCACATACTCACATCCAGGCAAAAGGCTCACACATAAAATAAAATGAATAATTTAAAAGAAAAAAACAAATATATTGTTAACATTAAAGGGGTCTTTGTATATGTGTCTAGCTAGACCTCTCTCTCTCTCTCTCTCTCTCTCTCTCTCTCTCTCTCTCTCTCTTTGGTTTTCTGAGACAGGTTTCTCTGTGGCTTTGGAGAGTGTCCTGGAACTAGCTCTTGTAGACCACGCTGGTTTCGAACTCACAGAGATCCACCTGCCTCTGCCTCTGGCTCATGAGTGCTGGGATTAAAGGCAAGGGCCACATGTGAGTACCCCTTCTCTCTGGCCTCCTTGCCTTGCTGCCTCTAGGCACACTCTGGATTGTGCTTGGCTGTTATTTATCTGAATAAAGGTATTTTAAATCTACAAGCCTTTTCCATCTTCTTCAACTGCCCAGCCAGTTTGTCTTTTAAAAAAAAATATAACTCATCACAAGTTTATGCACGAACAATAATCGAATAAAACTGGGGAACTGAGAAGAAGGTGACAGTGTGATGTCCCTGGCCATAAGCATAACATCATCTGATGATATTATTGAGACAGTGTACATGGAGTCTAATACAGTTGTGCTTCATCTATTTCAAACATGAGAAGGGAGAAAAGAAAGTTGAATTAAGCTCTGAAAAACAGCCAGTTTAAGTGATGCCCCTCTTGGGACATCTTCCATTATTTTTATGTCAAGATTAATGTGCAGCAAGAAACACTATGGCTTTTCCGTCCCATAGGTTTAGCCACAACTTAGACAAATGACCCTTTGTGGTTGCTCAAAGCCCTGAAGCTTTTCTGCTAGTAGCGATGGAGCAGGATGGATTCTCTAAGATTGTAACAGACTGACAACATCTTATCTAACTGGTGCACACATGCTTCATGAAGGCAGAGAAGGCAATTTACCCTCCACTGAGACTATTCATTTGTTTTCTAATTGGCTTGGGCAAGTTTTGTGCAAGAAACCATTAAATCATAGTTGAATACAGAGGAGGTATGTGAGGCGTGAGAGCATCTGTGGTGGTAATTTCTAAGTAAATAAATTACACCTATTCCAACGCTTCACAGAGCCTTTGCAGAAACAATTAAGTTCTTGGTCAGTGCTGATATTTAGGGTTGTACAAAGACATCTGTGATTTTGATTAAAAGCACATTGTTCCTTTTAGTAGCATCGCTGTTATTTTGCTGTTTATATAATAGCCACTATGACTTAATGTAGACTGGTATAGTCTAGGGAAGCAAACACGCAAATTCCTCAATAGGCATGTGGGTGCTTGTGGGTGTGCAAGTTATAAATGCAAAAGTAGAAATGAAATTTATTTTTGCTTTTGTTGCTATAATCACCTTTGTATTAATTTATAACATATAAAACATAAACAAAAACAAAGATGCACATTTTTATCAGTCTCTAAAAGTGGCAGAATCCAACAAACTTTTGATTCGCTGATTTTTATTTTCTATGATGCATAGTCTTTATGTGTAGCCTAATTAGGCCTAAAACTTGTGATTCTCCTGTCCCTACCTCCAGAGTTTGGGGACTAGAGGCTTGTTCTACGATGAATTGACCTGTCACATTTAAGTTTGAAAATGTTTGCATGGAGGTAATAGTTCAATATGGACATTGGGTGCAAAAATATGATGTGCAGTAATTCTTAATATCTGCTTTTTCAGCTTTACCCCAGGTTAGGAAATGTCTTTATCTGATAATTAGTCAAGAATTTTGACTTTCAAAGCATATTTACTAAGTTTTCTTTGGTTTCTGCAACCATATTCTCTGAATAATGCAAATACAGTACATTTGCAAGTATTTGTAAAGTATTTGCTATTGTCTGCATTCATTTTTAAGGAATGTTTGGTAGTTAATAAAAATGGCTTATCTTCATAATAACCCAAGATATCTACAACACAGTACATACTCACATTTGTTGAATGACTTAACAGAAGAGTGAAATTCTTTGCCAGATAGTAAATTCAATGTTTTACTATGCTATTTGCCTTCTACAGTGAGCAAAGTGTTATTACTTATATTTTATTCTTCCCAGAACTCATGCATACATTTTTGAGATTATTGATTCATATTTAACAAACAGAAAGAGAAAACAAATTTAGATTTTGCAAGCCTAACCAAAAAAAAAAACTTGATGGTATTGATGTTTATTATTAGTCTAAATCTAGTAAATGGCTATATAGTCATTCCATAAGTAATCATTACAAATTAGGAAATTAAAAGATGACCTATTACCTTGTATAATGAATCTGACATAAATATTTTTCATATTTTATTAAGCAATACTGAGACTAAGCACAGTTTTATTTTTATCTAATAATCACAAATGATTTCAAGCAAAAACAACAGAGTTACTAGCTTAGAAGAGTTAAGCTTCCAGTTAATACAAACCATTTATGAAGTCTAAATCACTGAATTTTCCTGTCAATACTGTCTTTAGGACTTTTACCTTACTATATCGAGGAATCTAAAGTTATTAAGGAAGGCATAAGTATTTCACAAAGCCAATTAGGTCGCTATATCAGAACACCTGCCTGTACTGAAACAGAATGATTTTGGAAAGATAAAACTATATTCTAATCTCTCTTAGCTTATAAATGACCAGTTCCTTTGGACCAAGTGGCAACATTCCATCCTTGTCAAAGGATATTCTGTGTTTTATTTATAGCTGTGTTATAATATCTATCATCATTCTATCTTTTTCTTTTATTCTTTTTTTTCTGTTTTGTATTTGTACCAATTGTGCTTGAATATGCAACATCTTTGGCACTGCCTATAGCCATACATAAAAGGTTCTTCTCCAAAGTCATTGAAACTGAAAAGCAGGTGGTATATTTTTTCTCCATAGGGTTTGTAATGTAGTTTTTAAAAATGTGTTTATTAGATAAAGAGTGTGTTGTAAGGAATCTTATTTTCTTTTAAATTGGTTTTAGTGTTCTTATTGCTTTTTTGATGTATAAACAAAAATAGATATGTAGAAAAGCAGAAAGACTCATAATTAAAAACAAATAAAGGGAAGCCCAAACAGGAAATGAAAATAGTCCAAGTAAATTGTATTCTGCTTTAAAGTTTTCACTAGGGGCCTTGAGATATATTAACAACAACCTGAATTGCTTTAATATTCAAAAATCACCATAAAGTGTACCATAGATTTTAGAAGCAGAGAAACAGAATATTGAAATGGAACATAGAAATCAGTACTGATGAGATTTGATGAAATCAGTCTATTCAGAGATGGTTCATATACTCTCTTCATTCATCTCTAATAGACACTTAACCATGTTTGAATTTTCACTTTTCAATATTTTAATGACATTTACATATTTTCTAATTTGAGAAATATTAGTTCTATCCAAACATCAAGACAGGAAAGCTGGTTCTTACTGGTTGTCACAATTAGCATGCGCAGATATTTGGCCCCTGACAATAATCACAGGAAACAGAAAACTTGGTAGTTCTGCTAACTGCTCGCTCTAGAGGTAAAACTCTGAGAGTCCCTTCTAAGGGTGTAAGGGATGGCAACTGGTGAATCTGTTTTTAGAGTAGCAAGGATGCAAAACAAGTAGATGGGGGAATAAGGCTAGATAGAAGATAGATGGTAAAGGCTAGACATTAAAACAAAGGAATCAAAGGATACATAAGAGGGTCTGGTAACATCCACTGTGAGATACTGATATTATTAGAATTGATGGAAGAGGAGGAAGGAAGAGAAATTTCAGCAGGAAGATGCAATCAATCCAAAGATCCAGGGAGTGAGTCCCTGCTGGGCTGTAGAGTCGAAGCAGTTAGGGCTCCTCAGGTGTGGTCCATGGTATGATAGGACTAGAGTTCCTGTTACTGCAGTAGATTACTTGGACTCTTCCATGCTGCTGATTGGTGTTGGCCCTGTAGTTTAAATCTCAAATGATTCATAACAATATTTGAGGTGCCGTGGTACAGAGAAACCATGCACTTCTCCAATAACTCTTTTGTCTGGTTTTCTTTCAATGAAAAGTGAAATGATTGGGTGGCTACAAGGACCATCTCAGCCTCCTTTTGTCCCTGATGCCGGTGGTATGTAAAAGAAGGACCTTCAACTTCAGGATTAGAAAGAAGACACACGTTTCTGAAAAGCAATTGGTTCTTTTCCTATTTTCCCTTTGTTTCTGCTTATGTCCATTTTCACTTTTCACAGAAGTGCCATTTTGGATTTCCTGAACTGAAAAGAGCACAGATAATTGAATTTTAACACCTTTGTCAACAGGATAGATACCCACAATATCATAAGTGAATATTTATTTTTTAAAAAAAAATGATTGTTTCAAATGATAGGAAACAGTCAAGGCATGTTATTTGTTTTTAAATACAAAAAATAATAAAATATGTTGTAAAAATACAAATACTGAGAGTGACTAGAAATACGTTGGAAGTAGGTTCTGCTAGTATTCAGCCATCTGTATTGGCTTGGCTTTGTGGTTCTGACAAGATAAGCCATCATCTGCAGCCACTAAAAGCACCACCTGTGCACACTATGTTACTATGTTCCCTTTTAAAAGGGAGGACCACCTTCTCTCTTTCTCTCTCTCTGTCTCTGTCTCCCTCCCTCCCTCCCCATTCCTTTCCTCTCCCCTCTGCTTTTCTCTTCTGTTACTCCTTTCCCTAGAGGAGGGTCTCTTCCCATTAATTTTCCCCCAATAAAAAACCCCTCCACCAAAGCTCTGTCTCATGGAATAATCTTTCATATGCTGATTTTTAAAAATTACAACTATTTCTTTGAATCCAGTGTTTGCCCAGAAGGAGATGACATATTTTGGGAAATCTTTATATTTATTCATATTCAGGGCTCATTCCTACAGTTTTGGATGTAAACTAGATTGAGTACAGGGGAGAACTGGGTACTTTTTTCAATATTCAACAATGCTGCCAACATGAGTAAAAATTTAAAAAATAACAATCTAAGGCAAAGAAAATATATAGAAGTCTAAGAAACAGAGAAAGTGGGATTTTTGTAGCAAAATGAAGCAAGTTCCCAGAAGTACTTTGAAAGTTTGGGGAAGGGAGTTTGAATGGGGAGAATGTCAGGGATATCTGATGGCAGAGGACCACTGAGACATCCACATCTGATCCTAAGGAAAGTGTAACTAAAATCAGACAGAGTTGAGGATTGTTAGTTTGGCTCTCAAAATGGCTCAGACACATTTTGCTACTGTTGCCGGAATAGTTCTTAATTAGTGGCTTATTCTGTCCTGCTATAAAAATTTGATGTTTCTAAAACAAACTCAAAAGTTTGACTTACTTCTTTTAATATATATATATATATATATATATATATATATATATATATATAGTACAGATGTTTGCATGCATGATTGTGTGCACATCCCATGTATACCTGATGCCCAAGGAGGTCTGAAGGGGTTATTGGACCTCTTATAGATGGTTGTGATCTTTCATGTAAGTCTGGGAATCAAACTGTGTCTTCTTCAAGAGCTGCCAGTGCTTTAAACTGATGATCCATATCTTCAGTCATTTCTCATATATTGTACTATGGTGGCATCCCTGGAGTCTTAAGTGGTACCCCTTAGTGAGGAATTTTCTTACTGGGAATATCTGTTGATGATAATTATATATAAGTTTGTTATATGACAGAAAATTGATTGAAAAGATATAAGTTTAAGAACTAATACTTTACTTTTTAGTTAAAAGTTCTCTAATCCCTATTTTCTTCAGTTTAGGTTTTTCAATATATAAAGCTTTTTATATTAGCTGTTTAAAATTTATGACTTAAATTTTTATTTACTTTGGACTCTTACATATTAGTATATTCTCTACTAAATATCCCAAGACATTTTTGTCATTCACAGGATTACCAGAAATGTCTTTGTTCCTCAAAAGGCTTATAAAATATAATAAACTTTAACAAATGTTCAAGAGTTTCATTAGTTTATATCTCAATATTTAACAATTGTAATGCCAGTTGCCTCTCTTGTCTCTTGAATTTCTCACTACAATTCATCTTCTTAAGGCTTCACCTTCATACTATATATTGTAATATTTTCAGCAAGTTTTCATGAGACAGATTGAAAACATCAGGTCTTTCCTATTGACATTTCTGTTTCCAATGTGCACATTAGTCAATAGTTCTGCAACAGTAATGATAATACTATTTTTGTTTACATCAGAATCATAAATGAACATTTTCTCACCTTGCTGTCTACATTTCCTCTCTCTTTAGCCTATTCCTAGTATGCATATTTCATATGCACACACATAAACATGCATGATGTTTTTACTTTTTAAGCAATTATATTATAATTATTTGTATTTCAGTGTTATACTGATATAAATATATATTCCTTGTTTCCTTTACAGTATTCGTTTGGATCATGACAGGAGTGAAGGGAATTATTGGTAGAAATCCCTGTTCAATTGGCTGAGCAGAGCAGAAGGCTTAACTTAATGCAGTCTGTAAATTGAACTCCTTCTATAATTGTGGAGTGAACAGCCAGCACTCATCTGATCACTCCCCTCTGTAGTGACTGCTTTGTTCCTGTGACCCTAATATCCAGGATATCAAAAGTTCCCATCTACTCACTTGTTCTGTACCTTTTTATTTAATTAATGAAATGATGGTGAAACAAAAACTCCTCAAACCACTTCCCCTAATTCTGGATGATGTTAGAAAGAGCTCATTTCTAACATAAATCACACAGCTTTCACAATGAATTTGGCCAGTAGATCATTGAGTTTAAGGTTGATAATGCAGCAGTAACAAACTCCACGGTCAAGAGATTATAGCAGCCACTTAGCTGAAGAAGAGAGTTGAATGGATTCTCAAACCACTAAGAATATTTCTACTTATAAACGATTCATATCCCTATATTTACAAACAGCTTCCCCCAAATGTCTAACCATCGAAAGGCTGCATTCAACTCCTGCGGGGGCGGGGGGCAGGGGATATCATTGTTTCCATGCAATTGAAAGAAAAGGAGAGCCAGTAGTACTGAAGGCTGAAATGTACATACAAGTTCTTGAATCACTAAGGAAGTGTGAACAGTGCAGTAGGATATATTCTCCTTTGTGTCAGAGTTGAATCTCGCAAGTACAAATGCAGATTTACAGAAGAGTGAGTTTGTTCATGAACCTCATTCTGCTGTTAGATGTTAATGCAGCACATTCTTAGACAGACCTTCATCTACTTCTGTCTTTACAAGTTCAGTACTTAAAATTAAATTGGGTTGCATTCTTGATTGTCTCCCCAGTTTTACTTCTCCTCACTCAAAGGTCTAGAAACTTATTTGATGATGATTAATCAGCACAGGCTCAGCATGCCAGTATGGAGTTTGGCATTATAGGGAGTGACTTGTTTTGCCTACTACTCACTGAAAAAGTGACTATTAAAGGTGCAATGGATATGCCCACATGATCTCAGTCTCTTGCATCTCTTAATTGCCTTGAAAAGGTGCTTGTGACAGTTTTTAGAGATGTAAGGAGTCTAGTGTCTTCTGTTCATCACAATTCTGGGAGTAATCTGCATGGCTTCCGTTCTCACCTGTAGAAGGAAGTCCAGAGCTTGGAAGACATTAACTGCAGCATTTGCTCTGTATTAAGTGCCATTTAGCACAGATGCTGCTAGCCTTCCACTACCTCCAGGGATTAAATGACCACTGAAAGGAATAAAACCAAACAATTCTCCCAAAATTGTTGGTAGGGCATTCAGTTCGAATATGTGTTGTTTCTTTTGGCCAGTAATATAAAGATGTGAAGAAGAGGAGAAGCAGGACAGGAAAAACAAAGACTCTTCAAAGGATGTGTAGATTATGCTAGGAAGGAAACTAATAAATGATCACCTAGGAAAAATGATTCTCGGTTTTCACTCTGTGAAGTCTTTAGAATCACAGAAGGTGACCTTGAATTCTACCTTTGGCCAGGTGATATCATTTTGTCACAATTTTCCCAGAAAGAAATTTATATGCTTTTCTCTTTAAGAACTCAGTATGCGCACTAAAATTGAAAGAGAAACTTGCTGTCTCAAACACCAGCTAGATAGACACCATCCTTTACTATTTATAAATGAGTCTTTCCATTGGCTAAATTTTAATAGCTGTGAAGAAATAGGTTTAGATTTTTCTCTTCAGTTCTACATATATACTTTTGGTTACCTAGACTACAATACTGGAATGAAGGAGCATTTTCAACAGAGGGGGGCAGTTTTTGTCCCTTATTTCTGCTCATATACACAATTGAGAGAAGGTTTGCAACAGATGAATTAACACACTGGGTGATGATGGACTGGAGAGAAACTTTCTCCTGAATGTCATATTGATCATATATATCATTGCAATCCATTTCACCAGTTATCAAGTGTGAAAACATACCAAACATTTTTATGGAAGAGGTGTGATATATCTGCCTACATCAAAAAGAAACAAATAGTGAAAATATGCTGAGCCAGTCAGTCCATTATGAAAGACAACTCTAATTTCACATGAATCAATCTTACTGAATATATTTATTTTCTCAGATGTCAGAAATGGTTTCTTCATTGAGTTTGATTTTACATCTCACTATAGATTTCAAAACAAACATATGCTGTTGTTATTAGTAGAGATTAGAGAAGATGCTGAAAAATGCTGCTGCAATAACCAGAAATAGTATTAACATTTAAGGAAAGTAAATATTATTTATTTATGCCTCACTGAATTACTAGGTATTGATAATAAAGACATACAAGAAAACTGTAACTTACGCTGATCAATGAATTGTATTATGCTACTGAATCTCATGGAACCATTCCAGAATTTCTGGAAGAAGCTGTCATATTATATTCTCTATTTGTTTTGCAGTTATCATTTTAATTACACATTTCAATTTTGAGAGACTATTAGAATTGCATTTTACATGGACATAATTCCTATTTGGATTCTGAAATGTAGAATTTTTATTGGATTTCCTTTATTAATTTATGGAATTTTTAAATTATGAATCAATGTTTTACTTGTTTTTAAGCTATTGTCACAGGCTAAAAATTAACTTATTAAAATATTATCTATTCTGTCTCATTTAGGTGTGTTGGGCATGATATGTTGGTAAGGAAGATTAACATTGTAATAAATTAGGTAATGCTTTCTTTCAAGGGGAGTTTTAAAAATCTAATTTAAAGTCCTGGAAATAGAAAATATATAAGACCTCAGTAAATTGGGAGGAGGTAAAGGAGAACAGGGAGGAGAACATGAAGCAAATGGATGGTTGAGTTGGGGAAGGACAGAGAAAGAGCAAGGTGGCTGGCCCCTGGTGTGCACCTTTCCTTGTCTGCTGGCTTCTTTTCTTCCAACTTTCTCCATCTATATATTCTCCCTGCCTGTCAACTGTGCCTATAACTGTTCCTGCCTTTCTATTGACCATTCATCCCTTTGTTAGAACCACCAGGTGCTTCAGACAGGCACAGTAACACAGCTTCACAGAGTTAAACAAATACAGCCTAAACTAATGTAACATGCCTTAAATTAATATTCCCCAACAGGTATGTAAAATGAAAAATAATTTTTAAATAAAACAGTTTTAAATAAAATTTAAAAAATTAGAACTCGAATGTAAAGATAGTTTTAATATTTTCATTTGACTTACTTCTTTAAGGAATGAAGAAGGAAAGATTTCATATTAACCCAACCTGTAGATCTCAAACTTTGGAGACTCGTGATTATTATAACACATCATCAAATTAAAAAATATATTTGTTGCCATCCATAGTGAAATCTTTGAAAACAGAGGAAACACAGCACAGTAGAAAATAGGGATAAAATCAAGAGATAGTGGGGGACACTTGCCTTCAGTTTGTTGCAAGTGGTGAATTTGTAAAATCTCATGAATGTGGTAGAAGTTAAAAGAACTTAAGCTGAAATTACACTGAATTAGCTTCAGTCTGAAAGTTGGGAATGCTTCCTCAGATAAGAAAAGATAGTGAACATTAGGACTAAAGTGTAGTTTAAGCAGCATGATAGAAGAGGAAACCATTTTATCATTCAATTAAAAACTAATGCACCTCCCCAATAATGAGATTGAAGACTACCTTATATGCTATCCTAGAGCATTCATCCAGTAGCTGATGGAAACAGAAGCAGACACCCACAGCTAAAAACTGAGCTTAACTCTTGGAATCCAGTTGAAGAGAGGGAGGAGTGATGACCAAAGGGGTCAAGACCAGGCTGGTGAAACCCACAGAAACAGCTGACCTGAACAAGGGGGAGCTCAAGAACCCCAGACTGATAGATGGGAAACCAGCATAGGACTGATCTAGACCCCCTGAAAGTAGGTGTCAGTAAGGAGGCCTCGGCAACCTATGGGGCCTCAGGTAGTAGATCAGTATTTATCCCTAGATTACAAATGGACTTTGGGAGCCCATTCCACATAGAGGAATACTCTCTCAGCCTAGACACATAGGGGAAGGCCTAGGCCCTACCCTAAAGGATATGAGAGAATCTAATGAGTCCCTATGGAAGGCCTCACCCTCCTTGGCGAGCAGAAAAGGGGTGGGAATGGAGATTAGTGGGAGCAGGGGAGTAGGGGATGTAGAAAGAACTGGGGTTGATATGTAAAACAAGCTTGTTTCTAATTTAAATAAAAACAAATGCAGCTGATATTTATGTATTATGTAGAATGTTTTTAATGAAAATATCAGTGAAAATACAGACACATATTACAAATAAAGGAAGAAAGAAAGAAAGAAAGAAAGAAAGAAAGAAAGAAAGAAAGAAAGAAAGAAAGAAAGAAAAAGAAGAAAGAAAGAAAGGAGGAAGAAAGGAAGGAAGGAAGGAGCAGGCAAAATTTTTTAGTGAATAAAATGTCTTTCAATGAAAGCCTGAGGACCTGAGTTTGATCTCCAAAACACAGGGGAAGGAAAGAACTCCCTTTCTAAAATTATCCCCTGAACTCCACACACACATGCACATCTGTACTCATAGAAACATCCTAAACCTTCAACAGTAATAATAAATAAAGCAAAAGCAAACATGATTTTAAAAAAGAATTAGTAAAGAAACATCTATAAAATTACCAAGAGATTTTCTCAATAGACAGGGTTAATATTGTGAAAGCACAAGTGATAGAGGCTAAGAACTATCTGAAGGGTTGTTGGGGTTGGCAAAGTTCACAGACACCACTTGAAGCGGACAAAAAAGGATTAAGGCTTGAATTACAGTTAGAGCTACAGGGTGAATAACAAAACAAACAAACAAACAAATCAAATAAACAAACAAAAAAATCAACCTGAAGAGGCTAAGGAATGAGCAAATATCAACAGTAAGTTGGAAAAACTGACATAATCAGGACTAGTGGGAGGCTGAAAGTTGTGATATTTTGTACTTAGTCATTGTAATTCATATAAGAAGCAGTAATGACAGTTCACACATCAAATTAAATATTAAACAAATAAAGAATTCACATATATCTTCTAAACAACTGTGATTTGCAAGACTACAAAGAAGTGGCTTTCATGATTGCATTTTCATACACATGTGTCTCTGCACATTAATCTCAGTTTCTGTCTTCCATCATTATCTCCGTCATCCCACTGCCTCACTTTAGCTAGCTCCTCTTTCCCTTCAGATAGTCATTAATTTGCTGTGTTATCATATATTACCCATTTAAACTCAAAGTTTCATTATCATGTTTATTTAACGTAATTGCAAGTAATTGCATCTAGACATTTTTCTTCTTAACGTTTTCTATGTATAGATTTCAATTATAATTAGTCTAGTCAATCCTTCATACAATATTTATTTACCACATTGCCCAGCATCAAACACTTTGACTTCCCAGTCATACAGATGTGGTTTAGAACCTTGTAAATCATCTTCCAAAGCATTAGATGCCCATTGTTAACAAACTTTCCTTTACAGATGAATTCTTCTCTCTGTCATCAATGTTATTGTTATTATCTTTCTGATAGACAAGTTTTGTTTCACCTTGTTCAAACATGTTACCAATGTGCACCTTTCTGCTGCACAAAGATGGAGGATGAATTTTATGCACTGTCACCACAGATTTCAAAACAACCTGTTACTACTCATGTACTTCATATATCAGAAGTGGAAATATATTTTGTGGAAAAGATAAACATGTTCAGCAGGCATGTGATGGCACATACCTTCAATCTCAGCACTCATGAGGCAGAGGCAGGAAAATAACTGTGAGTTCAAGGCCAGCCTTGCCTACAAAGGAAGGTTGATGGCAGCCAGAGCTGTTATACAGAGGAACCATGTCTTGAGAAAACAATGTTCAAAATATGAGCTTTAAGTTTCTGAATTCTTAAAACTTAATCAAGAAGAATTATAGACATATGAGGATAAAACAAGGGAAAGAGTGTGTTTTATGCTCTGTCATTTCTGTTTGGAAAGTTATTGTCTAAAATAACTTTAAATATCTTATGATCATACAAGTCCTCACGGAAATGCCAATATCATCTATAACTGTTACATACATTTAAAAGCACTATGGCTCTAAGTTTTCAGCCATGCTGACATCAAGTGACACGAGTCTTAAAATTCCTCATTTGCTTTCAAGTCTGTTTGCCAAATTAAATTCAAACAGCATGATTCAGGGCTGAGGTCTTTGTTTCTAGATTCATTAAATCCTAGAACATCATTGTCTATTAATAAACACTGGGACTGGCTGAACAAAGTCAAAGGAGTGAAAACAGATTGCAAACTTGCAGTGGCTGTGGGAAGTGGAAGATCTGAAAGATGAGTTGATATATTCTAGTAGGAGCATCTTCAAAAAAGAGGATAAAAGGCAGGATGCTTGTGTACTCAGGTGCCCTTAAGTTCTAAACTTAGATTAAAAGCCCAAAACAGCAGAGGCATTGATATCTTCTAAAATAAATTGCTTGAGAGCTTCAAATAAGAAATCTGGGGATTATTTTTTATTTTGAATCAAACAGTATAGAACTAAGAGTTTTTGATTGCAGACAGATTTGACAGTGAGGGATGAATGAACAGTCCTCCCAAAGGACATTACCATGAAAGTAGAAATCATGACAAAGCAGGAGCCTGCAGGTAACAGAGCAGGCTGAATTAGGAGTAGAGTCTGCAGGCTTAGGAATATGGAGCTGGAGTATCCATGCCTGTGGGTAATAGACTGTATTTTCATAAATTCAGTTACAGTAATGCAGAGTTTGGCAGGCCACATATAGCAAACATACAGTATGTTTGTCTTAAGGAATCACTAAAAAGCCAAGAAACTGGTATCTCTGCTTAGGGTGGGTTATATATTAGCAGTGAAAAAGTCAAAGAAAGAGTCCTAAACATGAATATGCCCACTTGCCTCATTGCCCAAATACCACATAGCACAGGGAAGCTTAGCAAAATTTGTGTAGGTAGGGATGAATTGAACTGGAGTGGATGCCCAAGTAACAAGAACACAAAGTGGCATTCTATTAAACAGCCCTCAATAATGATGTGATAAATACACTCTAAGTAGGGCAAAGCCTATATTCTTAAAAACACATAAAACCAAGTGAAATATTTTAAGCCACTTTTTCTTGAACTATCATACAGAAAGATAAAATATTCTGGAAAGTTTCATAATATACAGTTACAAATCATTAAAAATTATTATTTTCTTAAGGTTCAAGACTCATCATAGAAGTCATTTATGATTGATATTCTATATACACATTAGATAATACAATGTCATGTTTAAAATTCCCAATAAAAAAGCTACTCCAAAAATGAGAGGAGATAATTCCACTTCTATGACATATAGTTCACAATGATATAATCATGCAACTATACAGGATACAAGAACTAGCATTTTTATATTAACATATGCAACCTCTTTTTCCATGATCCTCTGTAGGGAGCTGCAGAAAACCGCACCCAAAAGATGGCGCCGGTTTCCGCCTTCCGCCAGCCCGACGGCGAGCACTCTCTGTGGTAAACAACTCCAAATTAGGCAAAGGTCATGTATCCTCTTAATTCTGCTTGGAGACAACCTATCCTAGCGCGCCACGTAGGGTTAGGTGATTGGTAGATGTAGACTATATCAAGCCCCGTCTCCCTCGGCCCGGGGCCCGCCGCCATTATACACTGTACAAAGCAAAGAGGTTCCCGATTAAACTGTGTTTGAAGAAGATTCCTCGGTGTGGCGTCTTTCTTGCTGGTCAAGGGTGGACGCCGCAATCCTCACTCAACATTTATTTATATTCTGTTTATTAGCTAGGAAATTAATTGCCTTTCTTTTAGCACAAATGAATAAAGACATACATTATTCAAATAATTTCACGCAAAATATGTTTTAACTGACTCTAAAATAAACATATCAGTCAATCTCTAATGGTAAGGTCTTGTGATTTTCTTACAGGGAGCATCGGACCTGTGACTTTTTCTTGAAGCATGCAGATGAAGAAAACACAGTATGGGTAAGACTCTCACCCCTGCTCTTGGCTGCTTTATGCCCACTCTCTCTGGTCACTGCTCAAGTCAAGTCCATATAAAGAATTGATATATGAAAATGTGACTACCAGATACAGATAAAATCAGAAAAGTAGAATTTGATGTTTATGTATATTTACTATGTATGATTTTAAATTTCCTCTACTATATATTGTAAAAGATATTTTCCCATGAAATTCAAAAGTGTTTTTATAAAGGAAGGTTTTTTTTTTTTCGGGATCCAAAATTATTTGGCTAATACACACATTGCCACCACAAACACTTCAAAATAATTATAAATGGTTGTATGTGATTTGACATTACTTTTATTATATTTATAACCAAAACTAGCTTACATACATTTTTCATAAATGACTGAAGTACAGAATGATAGGTATGCAACAGATGGGGAGAGCAAAATAATTGCTCACAATTCTGACTGTTGCTTATAATGCATTAGTGCTTTGTCGGAATAACAGTTCTTAACTGTTTGCTTCTATTCTCTTGTCTTTTATTAAAAATTGATGTTTTTAATTCACACTACTCTGATTATTATTTCCATTGCCCAGTTATTCCGGATGCTCTCCATAAGTCATAAATACCCTCTAATCTGTACTTCCAGGTACACAACCAGCTTTTATTCAGTTTGCTTAATTAATTAATTGCTACTACATAATTTCAAAATTATTTTATAAATTACATCACATCAAATAATATCTTCATTAAACTATTTAAGAACATGTATGTAGTACCCTTTCTAAGGTAATATGTCAGTAAACTTTATTGCAATTTCACCTAAAGCATATATTTGATTTTTGTTAAAACCATCAATTTGGCAGCAATCATAATTTTTAAATTCAGAATACTGATACAATTTTTATTCCATCTGCATAAAATTAATCAAGTGTGAGCTAAAATTCAATTATGTTAAACTTCCCTTCACAGCTTAGATTTAAAGATTCAAATTACTATGTTTGTCATATTTTATGTACAAATTAAGCCTTTGGAATAAATGTAATTAAAGTAAATGACATATGAACATAAGTAGTTGAGATATTCATGACCCCATAAAAACCAGAAAGGAAAATGCTATCTGTATTGATTGGGCTAAAGAATTTGGAAGGAATATTTCTCATCAATATTTCTCATCCAATACTTTCTCACTGCATTTAAATCGTTAGTAAGTTGTGTGAGATTTGTCCTTTTTTAAAGTCAACATTCAACCAGAACACTAGTGGAAAACAATGTGTTGAGAATAAACAATCTGTTTCAAATAATAAAGTGGTATTAATAAAAGTCACTTTGACTTCAAATTCTTAAAGTACAAAGCATTTGAAAGCATTATAGTGATGCAAAAGAAATGTGCTTTCTTCCAAAATCTTTGAGCATATTTCCATTATTGCCATTGTGTTGTGTTGTGTTAACTAGCTTTCTCTGTGTGCCCATGATGACATTTACTCTTATATTCACAATAAAATACAATTGAATTGGCTTTTCTCCTTTTACTGGTAAAATGTTTCATTTCAATGATAAAATCATTTGTTTATACATAATGGTTTCCAGTATAATTTTGTTATTTATTATATAATTATTTTTGCTTCCTCACAGACTTTAGTCCTAAATGATGGCAAAAATGACTTCCCAAACTAGATGTTGAAACAAAGATGTCTGGACCTGGCAATCCAGGAAGAAAGTTTTCCCTCCAAATTGTTCCTTCAAATATCCCTTACAACCCCACTTCACCCCTGGCTTCTGTATCAGTTTCCAGGTGTCTTGGCACTAAAAGCTTGTTTAGTGAACCCAGAGAAATGAGATTGTAAGGGCTTACAAGAGCCCTCAACTCAATGCTGAAATATTTTTTTGTGCCTGGTGAAAAAAATATAATACAATGTAATTAAATAAATATTAGATATCAAGAGAGATGATCACTATGTGTTTTTAAATTATGGAATCAAGTGTGAAACCTTGGAACTTTGTTTCCATTTCTCTTAAATGTCCATTGCCTATGCCATTGCATGCAAACTATTTACTCAATAGTGCTTAAAATATTAAAAAGTAACATTTGCATCAACTCACTTCTTTTTGTGACAAACTATACATTTTCCATATTTTCACAAAGCTTTCTAGGATGAATTATTAAGTGCACTTCAGATAGGTTTACTTCCTATAATCCCTTAATGAGTTGAAGAAAATAGAAAATTCTAGTTCCGGAGAGAAGAGGAGGTGTGAGGAGGACATGATGGGGCAGGGAGATTGAGTGAGGGGAAGAACATAAGAGAGTAAGATAACAGAATCTCTTTTCTTCTTCCACAGTCTCCAATACACCATTCCTTGGTACTTTTCAAACCCATGTCCTTTTTACATTATTTTTTATTGTAAGCATATATGTACATGTACATACATTTATTCTGCTATAAATACATTTCTGTGTACTGTTGTTTGTATGTAAGTTTTCAGGGTTGACCAGTCAGTATTGGATAAATAATTGGTGCAATGTTTCTTGGGGGAGACTATTTCTCCTACTTCCATCATTCCTTAGCTACCTTTTGTTCTTTGTGTAGGGTTGATTTTGCCATGACCATTGGTATCATCCTTACACAGCTCATATTTAGAAAGTCATGCTGAGGAGATTTTACAAGTGTAGTTTCTGACCTTATTAGGAGAGTGATTCCCAAAGTAAATTTCCTATTATTATGGCTCCTATAATCTTCCCACCCCCTCTTCAACAATGTTCCCTGATCCTATGTAGAGAAAGTTTTGTAGATATACCCATTGGGACTGGGATCCCTGGCTATGCATTTTGATTGGTTGCAATTTTTTCTAGTTGTGTCTACCTTTTGGAAACAGAATTTTCTTTGAAGAGGATAGATTATACATATCTGTGTTATAAGGACAAATGTTTAGATTATTGTTAGATATTATACTTGTTTAATAAATAATGGTTGAAGATACTCCCCCAATATCCAAAACCTAAATAACATGAAGCAGTTAGCTAGGTTTCTAGTACCAGGCCTGGTTTTCCACTGTTGCATGGCTCTTATCCCCAATTAAGACCTGTTGGTTGCTGCAAAGTTTAGCTTGCCAGTATTGCGCCATTAGAGTTATCATGTCTTGCCCATAATTGGTGTGGTTTGTAGGCATCATAGCTTTATAGGACTTTTGGTTGCCTAGATGGCAAAAGCTCATTATAATAATTAGGTACAATTGTAACAGAATTACAAGTATTATTGCTTTTATTTAAGTAAATAGTTATTCCTTATGGTCTTTTGAGACATCTTCATTGTTGTTTTACCCTCCTAATTCCTTCTTCTTTACTTATATGCCTCTTTTCCCTAAAAATACCTCCTTTTCCACACTTCTATCAGATCATTTTACCCCACTAATCACCTTTACCTTCTTGCCACCTACTGGAATTATGTTTTAATTATGTAATGTTAATTTTTATTATTTTAATGAAAATGTAAAATTTGATTCTATAATTTAGAAGGCATTTCTGCAAATGCCAACAAATTAATGTCTATTAATGACTTAGTAGCATTTTAATTATGTAAATTTTAGAGTTTATAAATTAAGATGATTTTTGCAATTAATTTTTTCTAAGTTACAAAGCAAGAAAGAGTTAGTGTAATTGTTCAGCAGGTAAAGATACTTGTATATACATGGGTGCTTTGGCACATACTTATGTATCTACACATACAAAATAAGTAACTTAATAGATATATATGCAAAGAATTGTAATTAAATAGTAAGAAAGGAAGCACCCAGCAAAGGAGTAATTAAAACCCACCATTCTTCACCTTAAGTGATAATACAAATTTGAATAAACAAAAATAAATTTATTTTGTTCCATGCATAGTATTTGATGATTATACTGTATACTCTGAATATTGTACTTATTTATGCAATACTACTTTAAATCCTAATATTGAATATAACACATCTTGCATATTATGTTTTTCTCCAGTTGAAAAGGCAGCATTTAGATATTATTTTTTCTTACCTATCATTCCCAGCCTGAAGGTAAAGCTGTATACTAGTGGTGCATATTTGCATCATCCTCACAAATCAGAAAGCACTCTGGCAGTGAGGTCTGTACTAGGCAAGATGGGAGTTAAGCTTCAGTTTGACTAGTTCAAAGCTTCTTGAAGTAATTTAAGTCTTCTTTTATAAGCCATTTTTTCTCTTCATTTAGAGAGACAAAATCTCAGCTGGCATCATCTGAGAAAAGAGAAATTCCTTCAAAAGCCCTGAGGCTATAGCAATGACATCTCTGAAGTTACAAATATCTGTGTAATAACCCTTTTACTCAAAGAAAATGCATTACTGACTCCAATATATTCCACTTTTATTTTTCTAAACAGAGGCAATTCTGTCTTGTGATATATTTCTGCCTACTGCATCACATGTTTATGTAAGACTTCTCGATTAGAAGTTTTGTTCATCTGTTTTTATTTGCAGTACTATAGGAGGGCTGCCTCCAAGATGCCATACACTTAACAGTTTTTGAGATACTGTTTTTTTTTTTTTTTCTCAGAATCATTTCTAAAGGAGAGACAAAAAATTAAAAGTAAAACTGGACACCATGTTAACATGTATCAGAAACAACATAGTATTCCATGGGAATATTTATTTGCAAAAACTTATAGGTTATTTAATGTGGCCATTGATCATTCTTTAATCACTAAAAACAAATATTTTATTTTTTCAGCATTTATATTACTTCCAGTTTTATTATACACTTTCCTAAGTGGTAATAGATTTAAAAACTTTGGAAGAAACTTTTGGGGGCTGGGCATTGGTGGTGCACGCCTTTAATCCCAGCATCGGGAGGCAGAGGCAGGCAGATCTCTGTGAGTTCGAGGCCAGCCTGTTCTCCAGAGCAAGTGCCAGGATAGGATCCAAGACTACACAGAAAAACCCTGCCTTAAAAAACAACAACAAAAAAAAACCCTTTTTGGCGTATATGTTTATCTACATCAGGAACTGGATAGCTAGGTAATTTTTTTCCTGGTTAATATAAATCGAGGATGCTTAATAAATATTTGTTGCATGATTGAATTTCTGATGACATGGAGAATATAAAATGTTTTAACCAGAGATTCAAAAAGGACTACAACCCATATAATTTACATTTTCTAATATGGCACACCAAACCACAATTATTGTAAATAAATAATAAATAACAAATCACTTTATTTTCTTTAGGTTATCATTTTTTTCTCTTAATTTTTGAGATTATAATTACAACATTTCTCTTTCACTTTCTTCCTCTAAACACTTCCATGTAAGCTTTCTTAAACTTTCAAATTCATAGCCTCATTTTAAAGTAATTGTTAATACATAGGATAGCATATATGTATAAATGTTATTATAAATGAAGCAGGAATTAATTTAAAAAATTCATATGGAGTCTTCATGATTCTGCCTGTGTGTATGTTTCAGGGCTGACTAGTATTGCTATCCATTTGGTATGTTTTTCCCTGGAAAAGACTATTTCTCCAGCTTTCAACATACCTTAATTGCCTATAATTATTTTATTTTTTTCCGTTTTTATTAGAAAGAAAATTATTTTACATGTCAATCCCAGGTCACTCTCCCTTCCCTCCTACTGTGTCCCCCCAACTAACACCTTACCTATCCCATACACTTTCTGCTCCCCAGGGAGGGTGAGGCCATTCATAGAAGGTTTTCAAAGTCTGTCATATTCTTTGGGATAGGGCGTAGGCCAACCCCCTTGTGTCTAGGCTCAGGGAGTATCCCTCCATGTGGGACGGGCTCCTATAGTCCATTCCTTTGGTAGTGATAAGTACTGATCCACTACAAGGGGCCCCATAGATTTACAAGGTCTCATCACTGACACCCACATTCAGGGGGTCTTTTTCAGTCCCATACTGGTTTCCTAGCTATCAGTCTGGGGACCAAGAGCTTTCCCTTGTTCAGGTCAGCTGTTTCTTTGGGTTTCACCAGCCTGGTATGGACCCCTTTGCTCATCAGTCCTCCTCCTCCTCTGAAACTGGATTTCAGTTTAGGTCAAGGTTTATCTGGGGGTGTCTGCTTCTATTTCCACCAGCTGTTGGATGAAGGTTATATGATAGGATATGAGTTAGTCATCAATCTCATTATCAGGTGAGGGCATTTAAGGTCGCCTCTCTTCTGTTGCTTAGATTGTTAGTTGGTGTCATCTTTGTAACTCTCCAGACATTTCACTAGTGTCTGATTGATCTTTAAATCTATAATGTCTCCCTCTATTATGGTATCTCTTATCTTGCTCTCTTCTGTTCTTCCCTCAACTCAACCTCCCTGCCCCCTTATGTCCTCCTCACCCCTCCTCTTCTCCCTTGCTCATACTCGTAGTTCCCTCTCCCTTCCCCCATGTTCCCAATTTGCTCAGGAGATCTTGTCCGTTTTCCCTTCTCCAGGGGACCCTGTTAGGGTCCTCCTTGTGGTAACAGCCTCTCCAGCAGTCTGGGTTGCTTAGAACATTTGTGTTCCTCTTCATACCGTGGCCTCACCAGCCCTGAGGAATAGCTGAGTTACTAGCACCAGACATGAGTTTTGTCCTATTGGGAATGCCATAAGCACAATCATAGGGCTATTGTTAACCCCAAGTTCATAAGTGCCACTATTGCAACTTTGAGAATATTTCCGTGCTGATATTTGTGCTTCCAACTGGGTTTTTAGTTGATTTTTCTATTAACTTTAAACTGTTCTGTACTTTAGAACTCTTAAAGCTATTCTTTCATATGTGGGAGATTGTTATGAAGCTTTTACTAACTGAGAGGATCCTATCAGTAGGACCATGATGCAAACCTGGTACATGAGCTCATGTATTGTAACTCATTTTTGGAGTGGGATGTCATTCTCAGTGGCAATAGGAGCATGATATTATCCTGGAACATGAGCTAGCTTGTTGGAGCCCACTCACTATGATGGGATGCCATGCTCAGTCTTAATGCGTGGGAGAGGGGCCTGACCCTACCCAACTTATTATGCCAGATTTAGTTGACTCCTCATGGAAGCCCTTACCTATGAGGAAGAGTGGACTGGGGGTAAGGAGTGTAGGAGCAGGCAATGGGGATAAGAGGGGGAATAGGAAGGAGAACTGTGGTTGAATTTTAAAATGAAATCAAAAAAGAAAAAATGAAAAGAGAAATGATTATTCTAATTCAATTGTTTTATAAATGGTAGAGCAAATCATGGGCATAGCACATTCACCAACTGAGTATTTCAAGTCACCAGTGACATAAATTTTTTTGATTAAAACATATTGTAAAATATTTCTATTCATCGATAGGATATCCAATCTACAAAAATGTTTTAATACGATGCAAAAAGACTATTGATAATATTGATAACTCTACATCTATCCTTTAGTCCATGTATCAAAGACACATTTCAACATTCAACTCCAATTATTTAAAGAATAACAGCTATAAGGCTACAGTAGAGTATTTCCTGGGTTGACATTGGGAAACTAAGAGGAAAAACCTACAAATATATTTGCTGGTTGGGCTTTTGCCAAGCAACAGCCATCCAGGAAGAGGAAAACCTTAGTTGAGAAAATTTCTCCATCAGATTATCCTGTAGGGAAGCTTGTTCGTAAATTTATATATTAATGTTTGATATGAAGGACCCCTCCTATTGTAGGTACTGCTAAGCCTAAGAAGGTAGTTCCAGGTTGCATGCAAAAGCAGACTCAACAAGTCATAGGGAGCAAACGAACAGTCTGTCTGTGTTCCTCCATTGCTTCTCCTTCACCTTCTGCCTCCAAGTTCCTGACTTTAGCTTCTGTCAAGCCTGCCTTTATGATGGACTGTAACATAGAAGTCTCTGTCAAGTAAACCATCTCCTCCCAAGTTTAATTTTGATATAGAGAAGAAATAGAACAAATCCATCATTCTAAGATGAAATTAACATATGTGATTTATACAATATAAAAAAATCAAAATTAATAAAATAATAGAAAAAAGTTGTTTCTAACCTCACAGATGGATCTGTGTATTTCAGTCCACCAGGCACTGCTCTGTTTGCATTGGGATGGAAACTATTCCCTTGGGCATAAAAAAGTTTCCATTACTTTCAGACATGAATGAAGGTCAGAAATTAGTGATATAAATCACTAAAATACAGAGACAGGATCATGATGTTAGGCAGAACTGAGACAAAACTGAACTGGTCAGAGGTGATGATAAAAATTTTCTCAAGATTAGTCTTAGTTGTAATTGAGCCTGTAGGACAGATGTATTTATTCTATACAACATTAAATTTAATTTCTCTGACTTGGTAGATGGTATTGATAGAAATATTATATATAGGAATATAAAATAATATAAATATTATATATATATTTGTGTTAGCCAATAAGTGATGGTTTATTCCATATTTCAAATTATAGATTTGAGACAATGCTTGTATTTATAACAAATATTAATATCTCTATATATTTATGTATTTATAGATATGTGTGAAGAAATAATTACTTAGCAGACAATCTGAGAAATATACACATCCATGTACACACACACACACATAAATACACACCAAACACATTTGTTGTTTATGGACTTAATGACTCTATAGTTTCATACTGAATACCTGGCTAAATGGCCTCAGAATGTGAACATATTTAAAGATGATATCCTTTTAAAGGTAATTGTGCTCTTTAGGGTAAGTCCTAATGCTGTGTTTAATGGAACAGTGTTTGGGAACAAAGACTTATAAAAAGAAGATGTAAAGTCTTATGGAGAAGGTATATACATGCAAACCACGGGCAATGAAGTCTCAAACAGAATAAATCTTCCTGGCACATTGACTTTGGTCTTCTAGCCTTCAGAAATATGAGATAATAAATATGTATCTTTATACCTACTTAAAAAGAACCCTCTATTGATTTTCAAGGGATTTGAATCTCAACTGCAGGTTTTTGCCTATGCTAGATGTAATCCAGCTAAGAACACTGGGCTAAATATTGGATATTGGTTAAAGTAAATTCTGTCGGAAAATATTTTAATGAAGCAGTTCTTAGCACATACATAATTATTTTATTTTTAAATGTGACATAATCAAGGTGTGTTGCTAACTATGTTTCTCTGGATTTGCACTGATTTGTGAGTGACCTCAAAGTAAAATTATTCCATGATTTCAAGATTGTTTTGATTATGCATACTACATATGACAACTGCAGTTGTTTATCAAATGAAAGAAAAATAATCACTTTATTTAAATTTATAATGATGACAATTTTCATCCAGTTGGCATCAGTAAGGAATAACTTGCTTGCAGAACTTCACTGTGTCTCAATGTGCTACCATGAGAACATTTTCAGTGATTCTGTTGGTGACCTCCTAAAATCATATAATTATACATCCCAAACCAACATCTAGAAGGTATTTCTAGCTCAGCTCTGTATGCTATGGGGACTAATTTACACCAATCACAAACCAAGGTGATGATTTTATACTTTCATGGGCATTTTTATTTAATCATTATTAATATTATGCTTTATATTATAATAGACTTCATTTGAGTAATGCAATAAACTTGAGTCATTAAATATTTAGGATATATTTTATTTATGATACACATACACACAATACATACATAGGTGTATATAACCACAATTAGTGACAAAAAAGACCATGAATTTAAAAAAGAGCAAGGAGTGGTATATGAAAGAGTTTGGAAGTAGAAAACGGAAAAGTGAAGCTATGTAATTATACTATAATCTCAAAAATTATTTAAAATAAAATAGCTATAAATCAAGTCAAGTTCAGCTAAGAAAAAAAAAATAATAAGCATTATTGTATGTAATATTTTCCTAACAATTATCCTGTCTGTCAAACTGCTGTCAGTCATCTCATCTGAACCATCATGATATTGGAAAATACCTTTACATGTCTCCATGTCTTACTGAGCTTCAAAAGAGGTTATCTGTGTGTTACATAGCAAAGATAGACCAAATCAACAAAGAGACAAAGGAAACAACTGTGCTTTTAAAGTTTGTGACCTATTCATACTATTTTATTTGCATTTTTGAAGAACCTAGTAAGATGATATTGAATTCATTTGAATAACTCTCAAAGAGGACCTCCTCACTTTAAATTTTTATGAGTCAAAGAGAGGGGCTGTAGCTCAATGGTAACATATTTGAGCAGACTAAGCAAGCCTTATATTTGATCCACAGACTAGAAAAATGTATTGTGAGTTGGCTCTCTATGATATTACATGCATGTACTTCCAGACATAGGGTGGCTGAGTTCAAAGAATACAGAATTTCAGGCCAGCTTATGTCATAAACTCTGGATTTCTCTGAAAAATATATCAATCAATAAATTACTAAATAGTAGTGAAACACTAACAAAATAATCAAAGGTGATCATAAATCTAATTGTATCTTCTTTGAATGAATGGATGCATTATGTCTGTTATGAGTTATAAAAATGGCACAGTATGATAACATGTTTCATGAGTATCCTCCAAAGATAGCTCAGCATTTCCATGTCAATAAGTTTTCTCTTACATCTGCAGTAGCTTGTCTTTTATACACCTGTTCACTTCCATCAATCTTCTCAAGGCAAATAAAGTACTGTCTTGCACACATTAAGTCAAGTGATATTTATCGAATTGGTCAATTTGCCACTATAAGAACTTAGATATTCAAAGAGATGAAATCAACACATATAATAATAGTAATAATAATGATGATGATAATAATAATAATAATAATAATAATAATATCATTTATCTAGGGAAAAGCATAGCACTTTACCAATGAGATTACAGCTGAGAGGATCCATCAACTATCATATAATCTTCATATTGTTTGTGTACAAAGTCTGTAAGCAAGGGCATTTGCCATGTATTCCAACAATCTTTTTTACTGTGTCTTAATGCAACTTTTCCAATTAATAAGTATTTTGTACCTAAAGATTTTTTATATACATTTTGGTTAAGACAGAAGCCCAACCCCAACCTCCTCCAAAACACTCCTTCACTATATTTTGTTGTTTTCATATATACTTGCTCTCACGAAAAAAGTTGAACCATTTTGTTTTGTACATAATAGCAGGAAATAAGGAGGAATATTTTTTATTCATGGTCTCATATGTTGACTTATTTATCTATACCTATTAACTCTTCCACTAGAAAGGTTGAAATAGAAGGCTAAAATTGATATGACAATTAGGTGAATGGTAATCTTAATCAGAGTTATTTTATTTTTAACTGTGCTTGACTAGGTTAGATCATTTATGCTAGGAAAATAAATCTTGACATTTATATGGATAATTTTGTGGCTTACTTGTCAACCTTCCTGTGAGACATGGATCTGATTAAACTGTGATTGAGAATGAGAAGTGTAATACATTATTAATGAACTCAGGGTAATTGTGAAGTTTTATGACTTAGGGATCGTTTGAAATTGGTTCCATGGTCAGTTTGAGAAATTATGAGAATCCACCTTCATCAGATAGTGCTGATAGCTCAGCATTAGTCATGGTCTCCCCACAGCCACTGCCGAGACGACACTAATGACAGTCATTTTGTGGCGTGACCATGCATTAGAATGCGTTTAGAAGAGCATGAAATGTCAAATATTGAAGTAAAGATTTTTCAGCAGTTCTTGGCACTAAAGTCTTTATATTCCCAGAAGTTTAAGTAAGTTTCTTGAAATTTTGAACCATCTATGAGTAATCATAAAATAAGTAGTAATCATAAAATAAGTACAAAATGTAGATTAAAAATCATTTAAGTTATTTTTTCAAGTATTTATCAATTTGGACCCTTAAAAATCATTGGCCAAACAAACATTGAGAAAACAATATACAAGTGTGGTCTTTAAACATTTCTCTTTAAATGACTTTTATATTAATAAATTCATTATTTTCACTTTTAGTATATATACATATATATTATAAAAGCATATGGATTTTTAGTCTGCTGAGAAATTTCTTTAAACAACACATAATGTTCATAAACTTTATAATCAAATAATTAGGTTTTATGTGATCATTATAAGTTTACAAAAATATCAAATCATGACTATTTTGAATCTGAGAAACACAATAAATAGGGCCTCGTGTTTGGAAATAGTTTTGGTATATTCTTGGTTCCAAAATGTTCCAGTCTCTCTGTTTAAATAGGTGTGGAGTAGCAGATGGAGGAACCTTGTTTGAAGACCTTGTATAGACAGTCTGATGAACCTTCCTGAAAAAGCATTTAGGATTGTTTTAAGAATTCTCTGAAATATTAGAAATAGTCATTATAACACATGCCGAAAAATACGGAATTTGTTTCTGTATCAAATCAGCAAAGTGCTGTTACATAATAAAAGTGTGACGTTGAGAACAATATTGGAATTGCTTCATTATGAAAAGCTACTACTATGAAAGGAATTGGGTACCATCATTATGATACCTGCTTTCAGAGGTGGCTCAAAATGGTTTCAGTAAGGACTTAGCTGTCTGTTGAATCTTTAATGTAGGCTCTTTATTTGTATATGAGACTCCGTTGTGTTTTTGTTCCTTTTTATAGCTGCTTTCTTTTTTCCATTTTTCTGTTTATTTTACATTCTAAACAGAGTTTTCCCTCTCACCCCATCTCCTACTCCTTGCTTCTTCCCATGCTTCCTCAACTTCCCCCTATTTCACCCAAACTCTACTGCTCCCATGAGCAGTGAACATAGTCTGTCACAATAGCTTGGGCAGGACCAGGCCTTTCTCCCATGCATTAAAACTGAGCATGGCATCCCACCATGGGGAGTGGGCTCCAACAAGTTGCTCTAGAACCAGGTTTGTAGTACGGTCCTACTGCCAGAGGCCGCTCAGCTAGTACAAGCTTCCTAACAGTCTCCCACATGGAGAGGTTCTCCTTCGGTTCCGTGGAGTCACCAAGTTGTATATCTAGAGTTTATGTGTTTCCACAAGCATGGTTCAGCTGTCTCTGTAGATTTATCCATATGATCTTGACATCCCTTGTTCATATACTCCCTCCTCCCTCTTTTTGACCATATTCCCAGAGCTTGGCCTGGTGCTTGGTTGTGCTTCTCTGAGTCTGGTCTCAATCCTGAATATATATGTCCCAAATTCAAGGACACCCACATTTGTAAGAGAAACATTACTAGAGGCTACATAGATATTAAACATGAGTGAAAGAGCTACCTTATTTTTACTACTAAAACAAAGTCAGAGAAACTAAAGTACTTATGAATGTGAAAAGATGCCAGATTAGTGGTTTTGAAATACTGAAATAGCTTCATCCTGAAACACTCCATTCCAATTTACTCAATTTATTAAAAAGTTGAGGACTTAAATAACTGGTTTTCTTTCATTAAGAAAATCAATATAAAGCTGAAAACACTTGTGGCCTTTTTGGCAAAAAAATCATTTTTAGAGGATTTTGGACTCTAAACCCACACAAGTCAATCCCACACTCTTTCAGTTCACCATCCATATTGTACACATTTTTTTTCCAAGCTGTCCTTAAGAAGTCTCATATACTGAGGCAGAAAGTCCATGTTGACTACAGTCAAAATGCAAGTGGCAGAGGCCATCATTCCAGTAGTGAGCTTTAAGTTGTAAAGATTCTATACTATTAGTAAATTTGGATGAACTTTGCTATGACTGATGGGAGGGGGGAGAAAACTCAGCAGGAAAACATTATTGATGAGACAATTATTGGCCTAAGAAGCCAAGTGGAGGTGATATTGATCCAATCCCTCTTGATATTGAGAAACAATCCATCAAGCTATTGTTTGAGCTTTCCTTGCAGCACTCAGGATCACACTGTGCTCACCCTACCCCTGTTCCATGAAGGATTCCAGCTCCATCATAGTTTTCAGGTGCTCTGAGCCTGGCCACACCAAAGCTCTGACCACAGGCTTCCTTCAATAACCTATTTAAAATGATGAAGTGAGGATGTGACCTGAGGACTCTGATGGAGGATTCTCACTCTAGAACAGTTATTAAGGATAAGACTTTATAGATAGGTGATCTCCTTGCTCTCATGTTCTAGCATTCTCTTTTACTTTTACTTTGAACAGGTCATCATTGTTCACTTTAAGAATGTTATTCTGGCCATTCCTACTTAATCAGAATAAAAACTATGCAGAATTTTTTGGCAAAAGAAATCTCTAAAGTTCTCCCACCATCCCTCCTCCTTCCCCTTCCTTCCCATACAAACATTGCTATAGAAATGCTAATGCCATTTTATGAAATGAAGAATGAAGAACTTTAGGTTACCTGGTTAATGGTTTTCAGAATAACAATGATGGAGGCAAACATTATATTAATATTATTTGTTGGTGAACAAAGGTAGAAGAAATGTGTCAAGAAAATAAATATAGAGAAAGTTGAAACATGAACATGTTAGAAATTTTTGTTAAATGTGGTCTTAATAATACATTTAAGTTCAATGATTTTATTCTTTTTCAGTAATATCAAATATAATGTGATAAGTATAATTTATGTTTTTACAGCTATAATAAAATAGTGAAAATTTCTATAAACATTTAATACATTTAATTTAACATATCAAACTTTATACAAATGTTTAAACATTATTAAAATTATGTACACTATTTTTATGGTGATGGGTAATTTTACTGCCAACTTGACAAAGTTAGAGCTGACTATGGGACTAGTAAACTACATAGCCTTAGGTATATTTGCAAAGATACTTAGAGATCTGACATAATGGATCAATTAAATCCCTGATGATTTAAGGATATGATGATGTTGTTGGCAAATAGAAGAAGTTCTACAAAGGGCTTGCTAGATACAGTATGTGTAGGACAGTTGAGCACCCGATTGACTGGGCCTCTTCCTCCACCTTCCTCTGTTCTATGTCACCTTGTTAGAAATTGGGATGCTCTGTCACACCCTCCCCATCATGATGGGCTAAAAAAATCTTCCAATCTTCAAATCTCTTTTCTAAATATGAAATGGCTGGAAACTACAATCACAATTATAGGATATCTTAATTTTTTAGCAAGCTTTTCAATGAAATTCTTTGAATTTTATATGAAATTATTGTTGCTGATATAAATTTAAATACCTCCAGCTTTCTAAAGACATTCAAAAATTTTAAAGTAACTGAAATTATTGTAAAATTTAAATTGAAACAACTAAATTTATACTTAATTAATATTTTTAAACATTTTAATGTAGTACATCCTAAATTGATGAAATTTCAAGTGTCATTAATATACACATTAGAATTTATATGTCTGACTTTTTATGTTAAGTAAAATTTCACTTATGAGCCTGCTTGATGTTCAATGATTTATGTGGTACTCATTCTCCAAGGTTAGTAGAGAAATTCATTTTTTAAAGATAAGCTGTTACTTACAATGTCATAACTACCTAAATTTTTCTTCTCAAATATTTATTATCTACATCAGTTCTTCTGTCAATGTATCATGCTTCCAGCATCTTTTCTGTTTTGAAAGTGTTATCTAGTCACACTGGAAATTCACTCATGTGAATAAAAAGATAAAATTTCAAATCTTACTGCAAAATTCAGCATATTCTGGCAAAAATGTGACTTCAAGTGTACAGTAAGCTTCTTATTTTCCATAAATTACATTAAGTAGCTGTTTTAACAGTAACTTCTCATAAAAACAACCACTGGGATGCACAATATGTGAAGGAGAAAATCAATTATGGTTCAATAATGCCACTCTCCCAATCAATTAGAAATTAACAGAAGTGCCTTATTTACAGGAAGTCAGTGGCATAATTTTCTGACAATTTTTTTCATTTGTGAATACCAAGCATCATTCATTTATTGGTAAATACACAACAGCTGGAATCATCTGAGGAAGAGCATACATTTATGCCAGCAATAATAATGTCATTTCAAAGAATTGTCTTGTTGTTCCATATTGTTCGATGTAAATGCATATTGACATACATTTAAAATTTTATGGAACCTTGAATATAAAGTGGGAACAAAGGAAAGAAATGAATTTGGATTATTTCGTAACTTTTGGTGTTGCAGAATGCCGACAGGTGTCCCTTGGTGGTGGGGGAAAGCAGGCGTGACACCAGCGAAACAGGCATGGGGAACAAGTTGATACAATAAACTCAGTTTATTCCAGAAATGTGTAGGCATTAAATATTCCCCAACCCTGCCCCAGGGGAGATCCACTGAGCTGGCATCTGATGAGGGACCCAATGTCTTCGCTTTCCATAGGTACATACCATCTCTTGTATGCTGTTCTCAAGGCCCATTGGCAGACTCCTTCTGGCAGTCAGGAGAGATCTACTGCGCATGCTCTTGCTATCACTCTAGGCTGGCTGTAATGAGATATGAACTGCTCATGCTCTAAGTCAGATGTCAGGCCATTGAGTCTAAGTTTTCCCACATTTTGGTAAGATGTGAGAATAAGAAATCATGTTATCACTTACCAACATTGAAAAAGATACATTTTTACCAATGAGCAGGCTTTTGCATATGTGCACCAACTTCTGTAATAGAACTCTGGTATGTTTTGTCCTCATTGGTTAATAAAGAAGTTGCTTTGGCTTACACCAAGGCAGAATATAGCTAGACAAGAAAGCCAAACTGAATACAGGGAGAAAAAAGGTGGTGTCAAGGAGACACAAGCCAGCTGCCCAAGAAACACGATACCAGCAGACCAGTAAAAGGCATGACCATGTGGCAATACATAGATTAATAGAAATGTGTTGAATTAAATGTAAGAGGTAGTTAGTAATAAGTCTGAACTATAGTCCAGACAGTTTTTAATTAATATTAAGGGTCTGAGTGATTATTTAGAAATGACTGTTGGACAAGAAACCTGTTTACAACTCAAGTTTGTTAATTTATTGATTCACATAGATTTGACATATTTTTAATCTCTTTGACTCTTTCCTGAAGTATAATTCAGGTGGAAATCTTGAAGATGTGTACTTATACAACATGCATACCTTATAGAATGTCTTTCTATTAAGGCCATAACTATACACACAATAGTTTGATATTATTCACAGCTTATAGTTCAACACAGGTAACTAAAACATTTACACTTGACTTATGCATTCAGAGTTAGTAGTAGTACAAGAGGAATGATGTGGAGGATGAACCTGCTTCTCTGCTGGCATTAGCTTTCTAGACAAATAGAAGAGTGAGCCATAACCTCACTGAGTAGAATATTTTACATATTTGTGTACTTCAGTTGAGTATGGGCTATTCTTCACTTCTTTCACATAACTGAAATCCTTGCTTCTCGATGCCTAACTTCCAATTCATTTCTCTTCCTGGCATGGTGCTGAACACCCGTGAGTTCACTGAATAGCTGGGAAGGATTATTTGATTGGAAAACCCAAGTCTTGCACTTTCTAGAAATGGCTCACATTTCCAATGAGGTTAAAGGCTCGGCTTCTCTCTACATTTTTCTTAATAATATGTAAGTTCTAATACCTGAAATATTCTCAGTGTCTCCTAAATACTTCACTGTGAAAGGATGATTAGTAGTTTATTCCAATAGGCTAACAGGTATGTCTTGGTTTCTTTTCAAGTTGCTTTGATCAAAAATTCTAACAGTGCAAGGTTGTCCACTGTGCTATTTATAGCAATACAATAGGATAACAAAGGACTTCTTCACAGTGCAACACTATGTAGGCAATCCACAAGAGCCTGTTTAAAGGGATATTAAGGATTTATTAGATACACTCACAGATACACAACAATGTAAATAACCACCATGTTCTTCCATTCTGCCTGGTGGTAAATGGAACCAGCTGTCAGATCACCAATCACCAGAATAGAGAGAGCAACTGCCCATCTCTTTCCTTTTAAGAGATCACATCTGCAGACAAGAAGCACTGCCTCTATCTGGCCAGACAGCCCAAGGTCTTGGGCAGAGCAAATATCCACTATCCACAAAGCAATGTAAAATGAATGCATGTTTTTCAGCTCTGTTTCTCCATTTTATAAAGTTCAGGATTTCAGCCAGAGATTGGCACCACCCCCAATAGATGTGCTTTCACAACTCAATTAACAAAGTCAAAGATAATTCTCAAAGGCATTTCAATTTTCCTATCTTCCAGGTGAGTTTATCTCCCATCAAACTTACAGTTAGCGGTACTCATGAAAAATATTCCTTCATGCTCAGCATGCACACACACACACACACACACACACACACACACACACACACACGTAATAATAATAATAATAAATAATAGTAGTAGTAGTAGTAGTAAATTTTATTACCTTATAGATGTATGGAGTCATTTGAATGACAATGGCCCCTATAGGTTCATATATCTGAATGTTTGTTTACCAATTGGTAGATTGTAGGAAGGAATATGATGTGTGACATGGTTGGAGAAGCTGTCTCACTTGGAGTGGGCATTGGGCTTTCAAAAACCCATACAATGTCTATTGTTGCACTTATTGCTTCATGCCTGTGTGAGCTCTCAGCTCCAATGCCTTGCCTACCTGTAGCCATCCTTCTGGGTCATGGATTCACCCTCTGAAACTGAAAGGGCTAATTAAATGCTTTCGTTTCCTAAGTTACTTTAGTCAACATGGCTCTTCACAGAAAGAAAACAGTAACTAAAGGAGTATGTATCAATGAAATTTTAGTTCTCCAAATCCCAGAATTTCCAGTTCTAAAATCCTAATGATGACAAGTATCTACAAATCTGTTTCAAAACATGAGTATTGAAAAGACCAACACTTTGTTTTTTATGAAGTATTGTGCTAGTTTTTATCTGTTTACTGATGAGAAATAGTGAGATTATTACATAGGCAATAATAATCATGTCTGAAATATTATCCATTAAATAAAATGACCTTTTCCTTATACTCCTGAATTTAAAATATTCTATGACTAAAAAAGTTTGGATAAAATAGAGGCCTCTCATTCCCTAGAGTAATTTTTAAAGTTTTTATTTTATTTAGGATGAATTAGATAATACACAAATACTGTTTTCATGTTGTAGTTTATGAGGAAAATGTTACTGTTGGTGCCCATAAAGATGGGTCTGCTTCATCTTGCCTCAAGGTCAGAGAGTTCAAAAACATCCTTACTAAGTCTAATGATCTAAAAGTCTACCACTTGGCTACTGCAGGATATTTCAGCTTTGATCGTGTATGTCTTATCTAAAAAACAACAGACTTCCTTTGGCTCAGGTGTGTTTTTATAGCAGGTATAGCTAACAAATGCCTGGAGGTTTAAGGGAAGTAAGTCTGTTTATGCCTTATACATGATAATAGAAGTCTTCTGTCATGCAACCCCTCTGATTGTGAACTTAAGAATAAAACTAGGTGCAGTTAGTGTTTACTGGATGGCCCTCTTGACTCTATCCCATGTCTATTTCTTTCTCTTAACATCTTTACCTACCCTTTCTCAGTTCACACTCCCCTTCTCAGGTACAAACATGGCCAGCTGGCTGGCTCCAACTGTAGCCCCACAAGGAAAGCTTCCCACATATGACACAGCAATGTGGGGCTAATACATAGGCTCCCACATGTTACTATATTTATATAAATTATAACAAAGACACACCATTTAGTTCTATAATAGTTCAGGAATATAAAACCCATAGAATATGCCATTAATATGGAAATAAATTAACTTAATGAGACACAAAAATAGTTTCTTAATTGCCCATATTAACTCTCAACTACTGAAACTATATAAGACACATAGCAATGAATATCCTCAAAATATACTTAATATATGTAATGTCTTTGAATTTAATCATATTTCCAAGTGTTAAATACCAAGAAAAATGGGTGCTTAAACCATGAAAATAGAAGAATTTTAAGATATTCTGAATTCATTTCACATGTTGTAGATATTATGCTTTGGTGAATTTAATTTGTATTAATAGCAGTTACTATTTATTAACTTTACCTTTAAAACTGTCTAACAAAAACAAAATTGATTGTCATAAATCTCTTACCATTATGTATTCTTCATCTAGACTGTAAAATAACTTGCTTTTGCTCAAATCCAACTTGATATACTAGTTTAATACTTGGTTTTCTTTTATGTCAGATACAAACTACAGTCGACATTGATAGATGTTCTTCCATGTCTTGGAAAAATTGAAGTATAGGATTTCACTATATTTGCTGGCCAGGTAAATAATAAGATATTTATATATTTTGGCCTATCAAATGTATTTTCATTTCAAATGAAATATCCAGCTTACTTGAAATTAGAACTGAATTGTTAAATCTTTTCCAAGAGACAATAGAATTCTTTTTAGAATTACTAGGCTCTGAAAAAATGACTATGTATTTTAAAGTACTTTGAAAATATATTTTATGTGTATCAACAACAATTATGAATTTATTATAGAAAGGAACCTTTGAACTAAGACAAAGCTGACATTATACTCATTATTGGATTAATTTTTATATTATCAGAGATTGTCAATAAGCTGTGCATATCTATTTGAATATTGGAATATTTTAGTTAATACAAATCAATGACATATAGCATAAAAGCAAATGTATTGTATTGTATAATATATGCTGATTGGACTGAATTTTCATATGTTTAAAAATATGTACTATTTTTCAAATGTGAAGAAATTTTATATTATGTTATTAAAAAAATAAAACTGAATGGCATATGTTAAATTCACTACAAAGCAGTGTTTTATTAAATCATCAAAAAATGAATTGTATGAACAAGTACAAACACACTTTTTCGTTAGTCTATTACTTGAAGTCCTGCAGAACAATAATTAGAGTCTTAAAACTTCATGAATATTCAAAACAGTGTTTGAGGATCCATGTACTCAACTCCCAAATATACTGAATATAATAAGACATTTGGGTGAGTACCATAGCACAAAATGAAAATTATATACAATTTATTAGGCAGGGATATTTTAGGATAATTATACACAATTACCATTTCTATTATGTTTTGTGGGTTTACTGTCTCGTCAACTTCATCTTTCGGAAAATATTGGAATGCTTAGCTCATGTGCCTTTACTTATTTAAACAATCTCTGTCCATTTCTTCTGGTCTTCAGTGTCGTTACCCCATTTATCAATCTGAGAGAAGCACATTCCACATTCATAGTTCTTTCGTAAAACTAACTTTAATTGTCCAATGTTCAATAATACATATGTAGAAGTTATCATTTTGCAAACTTCTCTAAATCCCTCCTTTCCCTTTTCAAAGCTGTATCTTGGATTTGTTCCTTTTCAGCAGCACTCTGATGGGCTCCTACGGTAACTTTTCACCAACGAAAAATGTTGTGTCTGCCTCTCTGCTACAAAGGACTGTGTATTATAAATTCCTGATTGAAATCATCCCAGAAATGTGTTTAATAACAATATTTTCATAAAATTATTGATCCTTCTCTTGGTCTTTTCCTCTTAAAGATCCTTTTATTTAGTAAAACTTATCTATATAGTCTCTCTGACTGTTAAATACCTGTGATAAAAGCAGATATCATCATAAAGAAACTAAGGTAGAGTTGTAGGAAAATAACTCAGGAAAATTCTGTGAGAAAAACACAGCTTGCTGCAACTCTTTCTGCTCTGGAATTTCTGTATCACCTGAAGTGTAAATGCTCAGAGAAAGAATAGATACAGAGACCACACTGTCAGTGTATGCCTACACTGAGTTCAATCCAGAGTTAATGGAGTTTTCACATCTCCAAGTTTTGTTGTTGCTTCAGAGTATGAAACGATTCTATGACTTTGATTTCACTAATGATAAAATAAAGTGATAAAGAAACATAGATTTCTAATTACGACTTAGTTGTGATCATAGGTTGTGCTCCTCCACCAGACATTCCCCACATCACCAATGGCACTTATGTAAACCTCTCTCTGTCCCCAGAATAACCACCATCATGATACTAAGATAATCATGCTCATGATTCTTTCAAGTTTCAAATATGTTTTTCTTAGACAACTTGTTTTGTCCATTTTGTGGTATGTTTTTTTACATATATGTTAAAGTTGAAATAATTTAATATTTTGTTCCAGAACTGTAAACTCAAATTGAGGATTACAGATGGACCTGGAAGATTTTGAAACCAGAAGGAGCAGGCTATGACACATAACAATTAATAATCTTATTTGACACTAGAGCTAAAAGGATCAAATAGGCCAACCTGGAATCTGTGTATTTGCATAAAAAGACACACAGGCAGGAAGTGGGATGTTATGAAAAAGTTCTATTTACCTGATCATGTCAAAGAATTGATATATTTGCAATAATGGTTTCATTTAATGAAATGAAAATATTACAAAATCCTAAAGGGGTGTGTGTGTGTGTGTGTGCATGTGTGTGTGTGTGTGTGTGTGTGTGTGTGTGTGTGTGTGTGTTATTTTCAATTTCAGTGTCTGTGTATATACATATATATGTAGATGGATAGAAATGTACATAGATAAATGGATGATAGATAGACTGATAGATAGATAGACAGATAGATAGATAGATAGTTAGATAGACTATGATTAGATTTAATAAAATAATGACATTGAATTGGGTACCAAACAAAATTAGATAAATCTGTCACAAGAGATATTTGGTTATAATCTGAAAATCTCATTGCCAGAAATGGACTTGCTCCCTATGTGTTTTTATTCAAGGAAGAACTTGACCCCCCACTCAAAACAATACAGGTTATTTCTATTATACTTGATTGTCCAGAAGAAATTGGTGAATATACAACATATTTTTGTTTCAGATCACCAAGAAATCAAACTATTAGTGATCTGTAAATGTTCTAACAAAACCTTCAAGAATCCCAATCTATGAGAATCCTTTGACTTCCAAGGAATATGAGATCACCGATGCCATAGTGGTGTGACGGCTGTGGAGGTAGGCAATTCATATCATAGAGACAATATGAATCATGGGGATGTCTAACAATACTTTCTGTTAAAACACCCTTTCCTTGTGGTAAGATTTAATAACATTCACTTATCAAAATCACTTCCTTTAAATAAACTTTATTCATGTTACTAAATCATACTCTTCTCTTCTATAAACCTTAACTTGTAAAACAAATCAATTTCTGGTTGCAGTAGAGCTTTATATATTCTATGGCATTTTTGTTTTGTTTTCCTTTATTCTAGAGAGGGGATTTCTCTGTGTAGTTTTTGAGCCTATCCTGCGGTACCTTTGTAGACCAGGCTGGCCTTGAACTTACAGAGATCCACCTGTCTCTGCCTCCCAAATGCTGGGATTAAATGTGTGTGTCACCAATGCCCATTGGTATTTCTTACTATCACATTTTGCCATTTCTTAAATAAGAGTCAACTGGCTAATATTGTATCTCTAACATTTGCAATATATCAAGAGATTCATACCATCTCAGAATTTATAAAATGATGTCATCACTACCCTTGGCTTCAATTTTCACAAACCAAATAAGCATAATGCAACCATGACTAGGCACTTAGAAGGAATATCTTGTCCTTGAAAATAGGCATGTATGTTATTTCTATATAATTCCCAAACCTACTTTATAGATTACTTTGGATCAGAGGAGAAATTGAAATTTCCAACTAAAATTAAAGCTAAATTTGTATAAATTCACCACTTTTTGAATATTTTTGTCTTTCATTTTCTCATGCTTATTCCATAATTTCATATAATTGCCTACAGATATATGTTATTAGATTTTTAAAATAAAATCAGGTATCTTAATTCTTGGAAATAAATTGTCATTTTCCTCCTTAAAAAGCCATTTCATAAACTATTTGCCAGTAGAATAAGAAAACAGATCATGAACTTTCTCTATTAAGAATAAGAATCCATCAGGCTATTATGGCTTATCACATTGGAATGACCAGTTTCATTTGATATTCTTCCATAGTTAAACAGATATTTCATAGTCCATCTCCCAATTGTTGTATGCACAGTGCCTCATCAGTATCCTCATATTGCTATGTGTAACTATTTGCAAATGAATAAATGCTTTCTCTGCATGAGATTAGTATATGATTAGCAAGTGTCTTCTAAGAAAGGAGCTGATTTGAAAGCATAAAATATAACCAATTTACAGAGCTTCCCTGATGAATTCAAGCCTGAATCAATTTGTACTGAGTCTTTTGAATGTGTTGTAATTTTGACTAAAAACTGAAACAAGATTATTTCTGTAAATCTCATATCCCATTTCTGAAGAGCTCTCTGGTATAAAGTCTACTGTACCATGAAATAGATCTGTTGTACTTTTCCTTTCAACTCTGATGGCATGCCTAATAAACTCCTGCTTCATTATACAGAAAAAGCATTCATTTCTGAGATGAAGCATTATAGGAAAATGGGCTTCCATATTGTCATTCCACCTGATAGACTATTAGGAAATCTGCAAGTGTATAATTACCAGGAGTAATCTTGTTATTATCAATTGTTCATGACCTGGAAATCAGTTCTAAATTGCTAACGGTGCAATCAGGGATAATTTCTCAAATTTAAGTGGCTTAGAGCTTTAAGAAACTTATATAATTTCTCTACCTTCATCTTATCAACTCTGATAAATATAATCATATTTGGAAAGTGACAGCAGTTAACATTTAATTAGGAACCAGATTACTTTACTGCATCTCTACAGTATAAAGTTTCTCTGTGAGTAGAAAATAATGACTTAGCACTAATCAAACTCAGAGTCACAGACCTTAAAAATAACCTGCATCTAAGACCAGCAGTGTCAATGCTAGCTTCTTGTGAGCTCATTGCAATTCAGTTTATTAATTAATTATATCTTTTACCACCTTTTGAGTGTATTTAACTTTTTCTTTCTCCACTCTGACTAAACAGATATCAACTATTATAATCTGTGAAATAAAATTGGACATAAAAACTAAATATAGATGATATGATCATTTCACAGCCAATGACATTAACTTGTTTGTAATATCCTCAAGTGATCATTGTAGTTCAATGTTATTGGATAGGACTTCATAGCAATGATAGTAAACAAAGATTAAAGAGAATGATGAATTTAAAAAATAAATACAAAACATGATATCTTCTGGGATTTATTTAAAAAAAACAGAACATTACCAACTAATTGCCAATTCCATAGCTTCATATAACTGCCTAAAGATACTATAAAATTAAACACTATGGATCTGACTTCAAGCATTTTCTCATTTAGAGTTGTTACTTTGCCAGATGAATTTTAAGAAGATTCTATGATTTAAGACCAAAAAAAAATTAATCAGCACAAGCCAATCAACAACCTATAATCTGTAAAGTAAATATTTTTACTCAACAAAATACATCTTAGTTATAACATTATTAACAATTTTCAGGTCCTATGATGATTTTAGTTATTATGTTGTGCTCTCTGTATAAACTCACTTTTCCATCATGTTACTAAACATGTGTTAGCTCAGCATGCCAAAATGCTGCTTAAGAGGAAACAGGTCTGGACAAGAAGTTTCCCAAGCTTCCTGTCAGTCTACTACTTCTGGAGTGTGAGCTGTGAGAGAAGGGACATTGACTTGAAATGGCAGATATTTTCCCCATAATTTATGCTTTACCTAGGTCTCCCATCTCCCCCTAAATCAGTAATGAGTGCCCTTCTTCACCATAGAAAAGCTCCCACAAGAGATGCTGTGTGTGCACAATGGTAGATGTGTTATAATATTTTCATGCACACACATCACTATATATGAGTGTGTGTGTGTGTGTGTGTGTGTGTGTGTGTGTGTGTGTGTGTGTGTGTGTGTGCATTTAAAACTAGATGTGTTATTCCTGTAGAACTGGGGCTTGAAACTAGGGTCTCAAAATTTATAGGCATTTTTAACCCCTGAGAATTTTTTTATTTTTAAGTTTAGGACATAATTTCTACTATTATGTTCCAGGAGTGTGAAAATTAAATACAGAAAAGTGAGAAAAATATGTTGTGTATATGGAGAAAAAAGTAATAAAAGGGAAAACATTTCATGATGATATTTGCAAAGTTCTTGGATGAGTGACTCTGAGGACATTTATTTATAACTAAATCTTGATAAGAAGCAAATACTAGTGAAAAAGTCTTTTTAGGGATCGAGATTTTCTAATAAGAACTGTAGAAAATAAGATCTGGTGAAGTAAGCATCTTAAGAAATATCTTGAGCATGGAAACTACATAAACAGTAATGTAACTACAAAAATCATAATTTAAATGGCAGCAAAGAGACACTGAAATTTGGATAGTGTTTAAAATACTATCAGAATAATGGGTAAGCCCTAATTTTGGTATCTTAAAAATCATTCTGTATGTGGAGTGAAGTATTACAAAATACTGTAGAGGAAGGCTATGTAACATAATCATTTTCCTTCATTTAGAAGCAAAATCACTCTGTCAATGTTATTAGTAATGGAGATAGAAATACATACATTTTGAATATTTTTAGAGTTACAGTTGCCAGAACTTGCTGATGTATCATTTGTGATGTAGAAAGGTTGAAGAGTAACTCAGGGTTTGAAACTGTTTACAGTCAGTGAGGAAGAATGAAAGTATAGTGCTTGAATAAATATTTAGCATTTGTGGGATTTCAGAGGTCTAACAGATATCCATGTGATGATGCCTTTGACATTGTGGGGGGTTCATCCTCATGAGTTCTCTTCAGTACTGTGGATGGTGATTTGGGATTCTGCTTTAGTGTCCAGTAGAGGTTATAGTGTGATTGATGTTTACATAATCTAACCGATGGTCTTCATTAACTAATTAAGCAAAAATGAGTGAAAAATAAATATTTGTGTATAAGACTGAAGAAATTGAAGGTAGGACCAGTAAAAATGCAAAGACTGAAAACCAAAGAAATTCTGATGTTTAGAATAAAGTACAAAAGATGCAGGGTATGAAGATATCAAAGTCTTAAGTAAAGAGGTCACTGGGTACTTGAGCTTCTCCCTTTCTTGATCCATTTCTGATAAATGGATAATTTCTATATGATGACAGCCATAAGGAGAATCCTATCATCATGGAAAATGGGTGCACCACACAGGCAATTGGAAGCATATAGTAAAGTAACCATGACCTCAAAACTGAACCTAAATACATGTTCACTGAGGTAGAATAAGATTGGCAAGTATAAAGACATTTTGACTTCACCTAAAAATTAATGTACATATGTATTTTAGTAAGGTCTACATGATGTATAGTAGTTAAAAATTAGATGTAGGTCAGTAAATGTAGGTTAGTCAATCAATGTAAAACACGCACAACCTGAGTGGAGAATATGAAAATGGAAAAGAAGACAGATCTGCACCAGTAAGAAATGGACATTAAATCTCTGTACTTTCTGCACATCATTGCTCTGAATCTCAGATATTTACACAATAATGAGATATAGAGGGTTCAATTATTATATTTGCTTATCCAAAATCCAGAAATGAAATGAATGCATGAATATCATACAGTTGAATATATTCAAACCAGTTATGCTTAATAATTTATTTGTCAAATAGGGGAGACTTTACAGCTCACTGATTCAAATTGAAATTTCATCTAAATTCCATCTACCTTTTGGCAGAGAAAGCTCTAAAATCATGTATATGTACAAGTTAAATGTAGTTTATTGCCATCAAATCATGTGGAACATAATCTAAAATTGAAAAGAGTCAATCACACAATCCTGTCCCGCACCACCTTTACAGTGTCCCTTATATCACCTGGAATTTTAGTGTTTTGCTAATAATTTGTCCTCAACTGCATTGAAAATAAGCACAGGCCTTGAAGACACCATACCTTTGTCATGTGAGAACATTCAACCACCATGAACTTTACATTCATTTAACAAACATTTTTTGGACTTGGAAATGTATATCAGAATAGCTGCTGTAACTGTCATGGTTACAAATTTGGTGATTTTTCTTTTCACAAACCTTCATTTTTAGTTTTTTTTTTTTTAAGAGTGGGAATGACTGCTATGGAAGACACAAATACTGCAAGAGGTCACTGTGACTTATTGTGTCTGAAGGAACTAGGACCGGGGCTGCCTGGCATGATTTCAGTCAGACATTAAAGTCACAAAGAGGTTGTTCTTACTGATGCTTCTCTGTGAGATTTTTCTATTCTATTCATCCTTTAGAATTTTAATCAATAGATAGTAACTATACAAATTTGTGGAATAAAATGGGAAGATGGTACATATGTGTTTCTTATATACTGATCAAATCAGCATTAATTGGCCTATCATTCAGCTCCAATTGTTAATCATTTTGTTATAAATCAAATGACAAGCCACTCTCTTCTAATTGTTTGGAAAACTTGAACATCCAATTATCAGAGCCTGGTAAAGAAGGCAGAGTCATTAGTAAAGTTTGTCCAAACAGCAGCTGCAAATTACAATTACTGTGGGAAGTTCATGTATGTGTTTATGGAATTCTGTAGTCCACAGGAGCCTGGGCTCTATCACAGGTATTATGGAAATCTCTGTCTGTAAGATTTAACTTAGAGGGTAAGTACAAGGCTTCATGAAAGTAACAGGGTCACATTTCCCCATGGGATTAAAGATGTGTCTCGGGAGGAAATGCATATTAGCAAGGGTGATGTATGATGTAAAAGTCAAGATAGGTATAAATTAAAAAACCAGTGTGCCAAATTTGTAAACCATATTGATGAAGTGGTTTCTGTCTTTTGAAAGCATTGCGATATCGGAGGGGATAAGGCTCCAGTCCTCCTTAGTAAATCAACTTTGGAAATACAAAGGAGGGTGAGGCACACATGAAGCCTGACGTTTTATGATTTTTGTGAGCTTCTTCTTTTGGAACCGCAAACTGGTAATGGTGCAGGATTTGGGCCTATTAAGAAGAGGACAACTAGGGAACTCAGAGGCTCTTTGGGGGCTCTTCCCTGGCTGGAAGGTGATCGACATTCTAATATTTCACCAGAAAGTCAAAAAAGGGCTATGTTCAGAAGTTAAATGTGCATTTCTGTGTTTTTCCATAATTATAGAACAGAAGGACTTTAAAATTCTGAACAAGTTCCTTAATTATCATTCGACCACCTTAAGAGTTTGTTTATCTTGAGTAAATATTAGACTGATTTCTTCACGTCTCTAGACCCCTCTTTTAGTCAAATAGACTAAGGAAAAAACCTTATTTACCTTATGTCATATTGTCCCAAAACTTGTAAATCATGGTCTTTTTCCTGTTTGATATGTACATATTTACAAATTCTACATTTAGTTTTATAAAGCCAAACAATGTTTCTCAAAAACCTTTAGGAGAGTTAGCTCATTAGTTCTTTTTCCTGTAGGGATGGGAGACTCCAGGTTATAGGTGTCTGGTTTCACTACTACTATCTCTTCCTCTTTGAAGACTAAGAAATGTTAGTTTGCTTTTGGGGAAGGTCAGAGAGCACACATATATGTCCAATGAGTTCACTGTCCCTTCCTCTATTTCCTCGAGCTTTCAGGCTGAGATCTTAGCACTGTCCTCACTAATATTGCCTGAGTTAGTTATTCATTTGCTGCTTAGCTTTTCTGGGAAAGTGCTTTTTCTTTGAAAACAGGCTTAATAATTGTCCTCAAATTATAGCACCTTATGTATTTGTATAGATTCTATTATATATTGAGGAATGGGGTTGCTATTTATACTGTGAGAGCAAAGAAATGACTGTCAATATTTATCATTTAGTAGAGTATAAAACATTATTTCCTAAATGTTTGACCTAGAAATAGGAAAGACCTTAAAGGTTTGATTTGGGGGTCTGAAACTTTTTTATTTCTCATATTTATAAACAGAGTTAAGTAGAAAATGTAACCAATTCCTTCAAAAGGTCTTTGATTTGAGCTGGAGAGATTGGTTAAAACACTGGGTGCTCTTCAAGAGTACCAAAGAACAATTCATATCACCTACATGACAGCTCTCAACCTTCTATAAGTAATGCCAGGAGAACCACTGGCAACTTCTTGTGTCATCAGGGATGTTGTATCTAATTGTTCCCCTATGTGAAAACTATACCTTGGGATCTGTCATTGCCCAGTACAGATTTATTCTTCATCCTTTTGTAACTGAGATTATTTTTTCACTCTTGTATTGAAAACATTAATCTAATTATTAAAATTTTATTTTTAATCATACCACAGTTAAAATTGAGAGAATAAGTTCCTAAGTTATTTTATCTACATATTTCTCATTCTTCCAACCTACCAAATTCTATCAATTACATTTTCACATGTATTGTAATTATTTGACTAACTTATATGCAAATACATTACCAAGAGTATAATTATCTCTTTTCTGACTTTTTTCAAAGTTTATTTTAAATCATTAAAATTGTATTTGGAACTATTTCCATTATAAATATGGGAATATATTTTTACTGTAGAAGTTAAGTTAAAGATACATATTTATACATTATATAAATAATTACATATGTGTTATGTATACCACATATATATAAATATATATGTTACATATGTATAAGTACATATATATAATACATATATACATATATATATATATATATATTTCCATACTTTGCTATTGTATCACATGCAACCAAATGAAAATACATATTTTTAATTTTGAAGCATACACATTATTTTACATTGATTTATTTTTGATAATCAGGTTTTAGTTTGGAGGTATTTGGCCAACAGACTTTGTACATTAAATTTTTCTACTGAAATTTTAGTCATTAATTCATCACTAATAACATGATTTAAAATGTTAATACAAATAATTAGTAGGTTACTATTATTTCCTCATTAAAGTCCAAGTATATTAGAACTTAAGCCTGTTGTATATGAGGGTTGCTAATACAAAATTTTCACAATAAAGAAACCCATCAACCTTCTATATTGGTTTCAAATTCAGTGATGTTCATCTGTTGTTATGATTTAACTTGTCATTGAAGTTTTGGTTAACTTGCTGGTTTTATATGCCTCCTCTCTTCTTTTTTAATGTTCTTACTTTTTATAGCAGAAATCTTAACATGATTTCTTGATAAAAAATGAATAGCAATTTCGCAATTATGTTCTTCCCAAATATACATTTTCTCTGTAGAAATTTTTAAATATCTTTTCTCCTTTGATTTTGGAAATTTTATATTCTCAAACGAGTTTTGGATTTTTTTAATCCAGTGACATGCTGAGTTCCTAATAGACCAGTATTGTGTCATAGCTCCAGTAAGTTATATTTTTACTTTATCTAGGGATCAGGGCTCATGATGTTACCCCTGCCCATTTTGGCATGTCATTAACTCCTGTTATGGTTCAAGGATTGTCTAGGTGATGATATATTTAATATGTCATGGTGCAGGTGGAGGGAGGGAGAAAAGGAGAGCATATTATTCTTCATATGATTTTGTTACATATTATAAGAATCTCATCTCATTTTAACTTTTGTCTTATAATTGTAAAAGTTTACTTTAAAAATAACAATGAAATATTTAAAAGTTCATTTTGTTTCTTTAATAGAAGCTAACATTTTTCTTCATTTTGTTACTTAAAAGCAAGCTTTAAAAATATTCAATTAGTTTATATATGTATATAGATACACACATATATAAATACATATGCACAAATACTTGTCTAGTAAAGACATGTTACCATATATACACATTATATATGCATATGTATTATATCTATAAAATATAATGTATGTACATTTTAATATTATGTGATCTTTCCACCTCTGCAAACTATAACCTCGAACAAAATCAAAATCCCAGTGCCATGCATAAAAAAATTCTTTCAAATTGCTCAGCAGTGGAGTCCAAGAGGTTCTCAAAGAGGATAGTCTATTGGCATTGGCCTTGTAACTCAAAGAACTTACAGGTACAGCTCTCTCTCTTAAGATACCACATTCTTTAGATAAGACTTTGTAGAATCAATCTGGTTCTGTCCTAGAAGCCTCCTCCATGAGGAATAACATTCATTTTTTCAAAAGGATACATGCAAGGTGCCAAGGGAGAATAGCATTCAATAATCATACAGAGCACCAATACCTAAGAACCATGAAAATGAGCAGCCTAAGAAAATATTCCTGAAAGTACAGTAGTGTCATTCATACTTTGTAACCTACAGAGAGCTAATTGGAGTTAAGACATAATCAGTATGAGAGAATTCTTGCTGGCACTATAAACCTAGCCAGCTATCTCCATCTGGTGAGGCCATGGATACTGAGAGGAGAACCTACTACTGACCCTTTCCTAACCCCGAATAATGCTTATTCTATATCCACAGATAAGAGTATCTCTCATTGCTTGTGGATTTCTCAGATGACCTAGGGAGAGCTTGTCTGCTGGACCTGGTATCTGAGGACCTGAAAGGGTGGGACAGACTGCGGTCTAATGCTATAGACAACCTTAACATCAGTTCAGTGTACTTTTATACATGAATGTAACAAAGAAAGAAATGATCTCAGGAATATTGTTTGAACTCAGGAAAACATGCAGAATAAACAAGTAAACTAAAAATGACGGTGGCACACACCTTTAATTCCAGCACTCAGGAGGCAGAGGCAGACTCTATGATTTGAGGCAAGTCTGATCTACAAAGCCAGTTCCAGGGCAGTCAGAGCTGTTAATACAGAGAAACTGTGTCCCAAAATACAGAGAGAGAGAGAGAGAGAGAGAGAGAGAGAGAGAGAGAGAGAGAGAGAGAGAGAGAGAAGAAAAAGAAAAGGAAAAAGAAAAAAACATCAGTAAGCCAGTAAGCACCCACTTAATTTATTTTCCAAGAACTTTCTCAGGACAGACCAAATTTGCTGGCATTTACTATAGATTATATCTAAGAAAGCATAAAAGTGAGGCAGTAAATCATGCCCAGATTCAGTGTACACTGACCACATTGTGTTTGTCATTAATGTAGCATTTTGTTAATTGTTTGAGAATATCATACAATGTACCTTGATCATATTCCTCTTTACTGTTGCCTTAACATCTTAACATCTTAAACAACATCTAACATCCAACAAGACCAAATCTGTCTTATAAGTTGAATGTAAATGTCTAATACAGGAGACACAATAAAAGGTGTTAAAAAAAAAAAACAATCCAGGGAATAGAATATACTTGAGGTGAAAGGCCCTCTGCCATTTTTTTCCCTGGGTCCTCTCTGACACTTCCCCAAGGCATTGTTCACCATGAGTCATTCTTTTCACTCTGTTCTGACACCCCTCATCAAAGAAAGTGACTTTTTGTAGCAGACAGAAAGCACTACAGATCCACAGATGTCCAAACTGCAGATATAAAATGGAGATGATGGCCCTCATCAAATGATATATTTCAGCATTATGCCTGCATTTACAGCTCAGGTGCCATTGTAGAAGAGGGGGATAAAAAATGTACACCAGAGGAACATGATATCTGGTGCAAGGTATCCCCCCCCAACAAAATGAAAGACAAAGAACATAAAATTGGTTTCTCTGGGGCTTAGTACATACTAGGGTATTTCTCAAGGAATTGAGGCAACAGTAAAGAGGAATATGATCAAGGTACATTGTATGAAATTCTCAAACAATTAACAAAATGCTACATCAATGACAAATAAAACATTTTTGTTTTTTCTTTTTTATTAATTTATTTTATATTCCAAACCCAGTTCCCTCTCCCTCCTCTCCTCCAGCTCCCCCCACCTCCCTCCTTCTCCCATCTGCTCCATGGAGAGAATAGGGCCTCCCCTAGGAAATCTACTAAGTCTGGTCCATCATCTCGTTGAGGCAGGACCAGGCAACTTTCCACCTCCACACCCCAGTGTCTAGGCTGGCCAAAGTATCTTTCCATATAGAATGGTCTCCACTAAGTCATTTCATACCACATTGACATTTACTCAGCTATCTTCATAGCAACATTATTTGTAATAGTCAGATCTTGGAAACATCCTAGATGCCCATCAACTTAAGTATGGATAAAAAAAATATGGTTTATTTACACAATGGAGTAATACCTCAGCTGAAGAAACAATGACTTCCAATAATTCACAAGGAAATGGACAGAAACAACAACAACAAAAACAACATCTTAAGTGATGTAACCCAAAACCAGAAAGACAAACAGTATCTACTCACTCATAAGTGGGTACCAGACATTCACCAAAGGATACCCAACCTACAGTCCATAACCCCAGAGAAGCTTGAACCATCTTCCAGATACAGATGGAAGCAGATGCAGAAATCCACAACTAACCATTGGGCCAAGCTCCTGAAGTAAAATTTAAGAGAGGAAGGAGCGATAATATAACAAAGGAATCAAGACCATGATGGGGAAAACCACAGAATCAGCTGACCTGACCTAGTAAGAGATCACTGACCCAGGTATGACAAATGGGGAACCTGCATAAGAAAGAACTAGACTCTCTTAATATAGCTAAAAATAGTGTGACTAGGACAATATATGCGGCCACTGGCAGTGGATTCAAGATTTAACCCTAATGCACAAAGAAAACATTTAAAAAAGGTGAAAGTTGAGTCAATAAAATTTCAATACACTGGAGGAATAATAATTATAAATGTATACACAAATACCAACAATAAATCCTGTGAAAGAAATCACATTAATCCTGTGGGAGTATGAGAAGAAATACTTTACCAGTTATACTTGAATTTTCCATCACCTAATCATAATACATAAAGGAATAAAAAAATATCAGTGTCAAGCATTAGCCACTTGTCCAGGGATTTATGAATTCTCTACCTGTGACTCACAGGATTGTGAGTCTAAACACCACATGGAAGACACCATGAGTTTACAATAAAGCCATAGTGAAGTTAATTAAAAAATCAATCCCAAAAAGACATTTAGGGAATTTGCCAATATCTGAAATTACATAACACTTTTATAAATCATACACGGGTGAAAAGATCACACAGAAGATAATAGAAAAGAACCTCAGGGGATAAAGATGAACATAGTTGAAAATATGTATTGAATTAATGAAGGGCTTCAGCTTAAATTTATACCTATAAGTCTATTTTGAGGGGAAGATATAATAAAAATCAGTAACCTTTGATTGCACATCAAAGAGATTAAAAGATAAAAGTGATTTAAGCCCAGGTCAAAGAACAGCATTGAGTTCTATAAAAATTAAAGAAAACGGTGATGATATTTTGGAAAATATTAATATGCTGTATTAATATTTAGGTAGACTATCTGAGGGAACTATACATATTATCTAGCAAAAACATGTGGGAAAGCTCAACTATCTCATGTTGCTACAGCAATTTTCACAGGTCACGAGGGAATTATGAACAACATTGTGTGATCATATGTGACAGTGTAAAAATCACAGGTTTCCAAACTTTAACAAGCAAAGAAAATAGACCATCAGTGAAGACATTGAGCTATAATGTTTCCACAAAGCAAAACCAAGCATAGTCTAGTGATTATGCCAAACATTTGAAGGAATAATAATTTGAACCATCACACACTCATTTTACATTAGCAGAGGACGGTGCATTATCTTTCATATAATACTTTGAGGTTACTGTAACCTAGAAAGTTAAGTTTGGCACGCATACATATTTCAATGTCACTTGGTCATGGAAACAAGGAAAAGAATATGTATGTTAACATTAATGATTTATCAATTAGGCAACTATTATTGTTTTCCTGATTGCTTCATCTGTAAAATTAAAATATGAATATTTAATAGCAATGACTAAGATGAAAGGTTTATGTTTCTGAGTTACTCATTTTGGGTACTAGAAATGTACACGGGAAAATTTAACAAAAGCTTCATGAAATATTCATTTGGCGATTAGGTTTTAATAATGTCTACAGAACTTGAATTCCCTACAATTAGATTCCAGAAAGTGATGTAAATAAAGAGCTCACAATGCTACTAAGAGAGAAGTGAGAGACACTGGAAAGCAAGGTGACAGAGAAGAAATGAAACATAGGGGCCTTGATGCTTCTCTTCAAAAATGATTTCTTCTATTTGTATCACCTGTTTGAAATCCCACAGTTTATAAGCTTTTATATTACATACTCACATCTAAAGTGACCTGAAACTAAGAGAGAAAATCATTTATATTTGTATGGTTTACAATGACAGAGGGGTTTTTTTGTAAGACAATAAAATATAAGTAGATAATCATCCAGAACGAAACAAAAATTTAGGTCTGGGACCCAGCTCAAGTGTAACTCTACCTTGAAATAAGTTCTAAGTTCTAACTTAACACCTCTTCGCCATCATTCCACCCGAATAAATAAAGGGATTGGAAAATATGCAGTTCAAGTAGACAAAATCAAATTCCTTTTCACTTCAAAAAGTCATATATAAAATATCAATAGGAAAATTAAAACAATGTTTTGATGAAACAGGAGCAAAGATATTCTCCCATCATTTCACCTATTCTTTTTCCCACTTTATTTTTCTGAATCACACAGTATTAAATGTAAATACAACTTAGAAGGAAAATCAATTTTGTTTAAAATAATGTTGATTCTAATTTGAAGACATAAGGGAAATTTTGAACTCTTTGATATCTCATGATGAAAGTAACACATCAGCAATAACACAGATACCAACAAAATTAATCTCTCCTTCATAGCAGTAGGTGCCATGCTGATAGGTATGTTCAGGAATCTTAGAAATTTATGTATCTGAGAATAATCATGGAATTTGCCTCAGGTGCATTAGAGACATGCTAGTGATAAGTGAATGTTTTACTTGTTCTGAGAGATAACTAGGACTGGGTGAAAGCCCAAGTGCTCCCTATGCCAACTTTGATTCTGATGTAATTCTTCAGAACACGGTCAGCGACTTGTGTCAGGATAGATTTCAAGGCCACTCAGGCTGACCTGAACAATAATAACTGAAGGTTAATTTCAGGCAAAATTAACTACTTATTTTTAGAAGACACAATTAATGTCACAGACATGCATATCAATTACTTTCCAGACATGAGCAGAATACTGGATTTCTTTGGGGAGTGTTATATTATTTATGTATATGGACATAATTGTATATATTTTGTGATCAATGAAAACTTTACCTTTTGTGAATGTATTTTGTTTGTAAATAAGCAAATAAAAACTGAAATAAAATCAATCAAATAGATACATTTAAAGGGGAAGTGTATTCATTTTCCAACTGGTTGTTTTTAATGTTTTTGCTTCAGTTTTACTTGATGTTCTTGTAAGAGTTTTTACTTGCTATTTTATTTTGTTGTTGATAATTACATTTCTCTATTGTTTATTCCAATTCATATTTGTAGTTATGCTATTTATATTTGGCTCTTGTACAAATTCAAATAGCTATTTTAGTGAATGTGATTTTAGATTTTATTTTTAAAATTTTTAATTATATGTATAGGTGAGTGTGAGTGTGTATTTATGCACATGACTAGAGTGCCCTAAAGAGATGTTGGACACCTGGAACTGGAGAAATAGGTAGCTCTGAGACAAATTATATGGGTGAAGCAAAACTCTTACTTTCTTCAATAGCAGTATATACTCTGAATTACTGTGTAATTCTCCTGCCCTATATTTTATAGATTTTTTTAAAAGAGTGAAAACATAGGACTGGAGAGATTACTCGTAGATTAGGTATGTTCATTGGTCTTGTAGAGGGCCTGGATGTGGTCTCTACAACTACATGAAGGCTCAGGTTTTCTTGTAACTCCAGTTCCAGGGAATTCATTGCTCTTTTGTATGGATTCCTGCATGTATATGATATACTCATATAGGCAAATACATATACACATAAATACACACAACATCTTTATAGAAGAATGCTCCTTATTTGTCTATAAATAAAGATTAAAAATAAATTTATGTACACATTAACTTTTCTTTCATTACTTGTCATAAGTTATAAGAAGTAAAATTAGTGTTATTTAATTCTGTGATTTATTTAGATATGGAATTAGTAAAAATTTTCAGTGCTAGGAGTTAACAGGAGGGGAATATAAACTCTATATAGAATTTTAATAGAACCTACTATGAACTGAAGAATGGCTGAGAGGAAAGGCTAAGAAAAACTGCACAATTAATAAGCAGTTCCATTTATTTCTTTTGGGTTTTTTGAGACAGGGCTTCTCTGTGCCTTTGTAGGCTTTCCTGGAACTAGCTCTTGTAGACCAAGCTTGTCTCGAACTCACAGAGATCTGCCTGCCTCTGCCTCCCAAGTGCTGGGATTAAAGGCATGCACCACCACTACCTGGTTCCCATTTATTTTCTTATTCAGACACTTTATGAATATCACTGAAAGAATTTCAACCCATCAACTGGTGCAAAAGAACTATAGATCTCTGGGAGATTGTGAAATCTTCCTCCTTACCTTATTGCGAAGTTGTAACTGCTGACCCTAATGAAGAACTGTGGCGCTAGGGGTTCAGCTCAATTTTTTGTGCTTTCAACAAAGGTCTTTCTGTGTGGGTGTGTTCATGCATGCATACCTGTGTGTATGTGTGTGTGTATTTGCACATGTGTGTGCTGTTCCTATTACTTTTCATTTAAAATCTTCTATTTCTTTTGCCAACTCAATAACCTGAACTATTGACTTTAGTTCCTTTGTGTGTGTGTGTGTGTGTGTGTGTGTGTGTGTAGTGAGTGCAGTTTATATCATTGGTAATATTTTTTTCTTTAATTTAGAAACAAGCTTGTTTTACATGTCAATTCCAGTTCCCTCTCCCTTCCCTCCTCCCCTGACTCCCACCAGTCCATACCCCATCCCCTTTCTGCTCCCCAGGGAGGGTGAGGCCTTCCATGAGGGAAATTAAAAGTCTGTCATATCATTTGGAGCAGGGCCTAGACCCTCTCCATGTGTCTAGGCTGAGAATGTGTCCTCTATGTGGAGTGGGCACATAATTAACTTTTTAAGGTATTTATTCTCTGAACTCCTTTCTGTTCTCCAAAGACATTATTAGCTGTTTTTTTCCTAAGTTCAGTTTCTAATGTGATCAGCCAGTTATCCTTTAGGCACAATCTGGAAAATAATGAGTTTCTTGATACATGTACCAAGCAACTGTCCCATTTTCCTCAGGGAAAGACATGAGTAAATGATACAATGGAAAGTGTTGATTAAGCTAGTCCTTTGTTAGTTTAAATATTTCCATTGCTATTTCATATACCAGATATAATATTAATATCTGATATCTTACAAGATGGCTAGTATTTTCTAATCATAAGTATAATTTGAGCATAAATACACTCAGTTGACATGTTATTCAAATTCTAAATACTATAATATATGTTTTAAATAATCATTCTATAGAGAAAGTTGACTTGTGGTTTATGATTTTATAGATTCCAGTTATGAACAACTGACCCCACTGAATTTAGGACCATGGACAATACGTCAAGGCACAAAACATGGCATCGGAAGAATTGTTCACCCTACTCACTGTAAGAACTGAAATGGGATGAAGGACTGGGTTCTTATTATTCCATTCAAAGGCAAATTTGCAATTCCTAGAAGACCTTCCACAAGGCCCTACTTCAAAGTCCACTACATGTTCTAATAGAGCCAGTTAGAGAAGCTATCATTTAGCATGGAGTCTGTTGGTATTAGATATTTTCTGAACTTTAGAGACTTTTCTCAGCTATGATAATTGAAAACTGTATAGGAAAAGTTCAATAACTTAGATATTGTTAAATGTTGATATTAATACCTTAGAAAGAATCTTAAAATTACTCATCTAAAGCACAGGATTGCATACATTACTTCAATAATGTACAGTTGAACTAAATTATAACTTAATAATTATAATTATTAATAATTATATATTAATATATATAATATATATATAATATATAATAATTAATATATTAATAATTAATAATTATAACATAAACTTGTTATGTTTCCCCAAAATATCATCTATAATCTTAAGTGTTTCTGATATATTCTTAAATTCGTATACTAGGTAATATGTTACTATATCATATTTTGGTATATAAATCAACCTATATATTAGATTGAGCCTCACTGTGTATCCTGGGCTTGCTTGCATGGCTTGGAAATCACATTCTTCTTAATCCCATCTCCCCAGCATACTGTAATTATGGACATGTCTGTATTTGATATGGTATGTGTGATATAAATATGCATTAAGATTTGTATACCTAGAAAACTATAAAACTATATCCTAACATATAAATAATCTCAGTAAATTAAAGACATTAGACATTATTTGAGAAATCAAGTTTTCCCAGGGTCAAGATCTTGGTGTTTCATAACATTCATGAACAAAATATTGTAGAGGTCCTCACTGATGAATCTGATTCTACGAGTAGATCAAAGATTTATAAGTGAGCATGCTGAATGTAGGTTTATACGACAGATAGTTGAGAGGAACTAATGTAGTACTTTTAAAACTACTTCTTAATTGTTTTTTTTTTAATCAGTGTTGTAAAATAAGAAAGGAAGATATTCTCAGAAATCAAAACCAGGCTATTATGCTAACATGGCACTAGAGACAACTAAAGCTATAATTTGAAAACAACAACAAAAAGGATTATTGACTAAAACTAAAACTAAATAGCTGTGTGTTCATAAATATGAAAATAAATAATTGCATAAAAATTTGGTTATAGTGGTGGTCGATTCTCCCTAGTGTCTATAATCTTTATAATTAGAGAAAATTATTCCAGAAAATAGTGACAGGTATTGCTTTTATCTTATGGAGAGCATGACATAAATCCAATCATGAAGTGGTTAGTGATTCCCATGATGTTCTTGCTACTTTTGAACCAGTGGGCATGCATTGCCAGGCTATTAGTCATTGCAACTTACAGATAATGATGCCTACCTTTCTCCTTTGATTGTGTGCCTAGCATGTTCTAGAACTATTAAAGGTAATCAATGCGGATGAAACTTCCAGGTGAGTATCTGTTTTGTTTCTCCATATTCTATGATTCAAATATGTAATGCCGTCATTCATAGTGACTTCACATCAAGTTCTTGAGGGGAAAGAAAGAATTGGAAGTAGCCTGCGACATATGTGGGCCATTGGGGCTTTATTGGCAAACAATTCAAAGGACGAAAGCCATTCTTGACATTTGGATTTTTATTTGTCAGTCTGTGGTGTTTAGTAGGATCAACGTTGAACCATTAAAGAATAACTCATTAAACAACTTTCATTTATATGTATGCATATATTTTAGAAAGCTTCTACTGTAGTAGCTTTGAAAGACCTCTTTCCCCTCCCTGTATTCTCTCCTCTACACTGACTTCCCACCTCACAGGCCACTTAACACTTCCTTTTGCATTATCCATAGAATGATGAATTTAAAAAGTAGCTTAATTTGCATTTGTCTGCTATGTAAGGATGATTAACATCTTAAAACACAATTCTCAGCCAATTAAATTTGTCTTTAAATTTGTCTGTTTAGTTCTATGTATCATTTTTAAATAGGATCATTTGTTTTCTTGCTGATATTTACTTTTAGTTGCTTGTATATCCTATATATATTGCCTTCTCTCAAATGTGGAGCTGGTAAAACTATTTCCCGTTCCATGATCTGTTGAGATTCTTCCATATTGAGTGGAATTTGGGCAGGGTGAGAGATAAGGACCAAATTTCATTCTAACTAATTGCAGTTATCCAGTGTGACCAACATCTTAGGTTGAAGAGCGTGTATTTTATTTTTGGACTCCATAAACAATCAGTTGTCCATAAGAGTCTAGGGCTGTATGCACATCCTCAATTCATTGGTGTGGGTTTTTTGCCATAATCATACTTTTTTATTGCTATAACTCCTAATAAAACTCATAATTTGGCATTGGCAGTTGATCTTTATTATTTTATTATTATTATTATTATTATTATTATTATTATTAATAATGCTTATTTTCACTATCTTTGGTCTTTGGGATTCTATAAGGAATTTGAGTTTATTTTCCTGTATGTGTGAACAATTGCATTCCATTCTTGATAATGTTTTATTCAATCTATTAAGTTACTTTTTGTAGAATGGTTATTCTTACAATTTTAATTGTCCTAACTAATAAACATGGGAATTTTTTCAGTCTCTTTAATTTCAGTGTTCAGTGTCCAAAAATTTCATTGTATTCATCATTTATTGCTTTCAGTATAATTGTCATTTGTGTTTAGAAAAGCTACTCATTATTGTGTGCTAAAATTTATAGTCCACTGCTTGGATGGATGGTTTTCAGCCTTCAGAGTTTTCTGCTGAAGTCCTCATGATTATGTTATGTATGGAACCATGTCAATTGCAAATATGGATACTTCTAATTTGAAACTAATAAGGAATAAAAATTATACTTAATAAAATGTCTTATATTTATCAAAGGTTTTAAAATATTCAAAGAAACTCCTCATAAGTAACAAAAGAGAATAATATAATCAAAGATAGTTAAGCTACCATGAAATGCATGTCTCTAATAAAGGACCATGTTTAGTAATCACCCATGCAATAAAATGTATGAATAAAAACTGTAGCATATCAGAATTTCTAGCTCAATTTTTATTTCAAATAATTCTTAGCTAGAGAGCTTGGCTGTTTGTCTTTCATTTTATTTTACTTCCAAAGACAATCTTAAAGACTTTTCATATATACCTGAAGTGAATTTAAATAAAAAATTCAAGGAATGGAATTTGATGTATAAAATATTCCATTCTGCCTGTGACATCTCTGCTCTATCAATTTGATATGGGATGTTCTAAAAAGTTGGAAAGGAAAGAACATAAAGTCTCTTATATGAAAACCTGTCCATTCTCAAGAAAGGCCACATTTTATTGAATAATAAAAAAATTAAACATTAAATTTTTTCTTGTAATATGCTATTACATTCTAAAATGATGGTTGTTTAATGTGACTAACCTGATTTAGTATGTGATTGTCCTTTGAATGCTAATAAGACTTCTTTGAATATCTCATTGCAACTATCTGCTTTGAATACTGTTATTCAATACAATGTTTGAAAGGTTAAATAACAATTGAGTAATGAATTATTAATTTATGAATGTACAAGTAATTTTTAAAGAATGTACTGAAACTGTCTTTTCTGATTATTCTGAGTCTTTTAGTAATTTTGAAATCAATTTAAATAATATATACTCCTATATTGTCTATTTTTATTATTTTTAGTTCAGCTTGTCACAAAACTTATCTTTCAAAGATTAAAAAACTATATGTCATCAGTTTAAGCTAGTATGGGACACACTGCTTCTAAGATGTAGAACGTAGTGTTACAATTTTTGACATCTTTATTGTCTCATTTTTAATTGTAATTTATACAAGTATACATAGACCAAACAATAGACTTTACTATATAGTGTAATTTTGTAGACTGTGTAAATTTAAAAAATCTCTGCATAATTACATCTGTAGGGCAGAAAAAACAGTTTTGTAAACTGTTTTATACTGATTAGTTTCTTGTATAATATACACAATCTTCACAAATAACATGACATACATAATATTGCTAATGATATCCATATCTCCTGATATGTGTATACTTAAAAATAGTAAATAATAATAAATAAAAGTAAATTCTTTAATTTTCCCATGAAATGTTTATCTTCTGGAACTTGTAGACAGTAAAATTTGAGTGAATCAAATTTTCTCCTTTATAAACTTTTGTAACTATAGTGAACAACAAATAACTTAACATGCATAGGCCTTTCAAAAGAAAAAAAGTATGTTACTATTTTTGTATCCTATTTGCTATGAACTAAAATTTACTTCTTAAATGAGTAAAAACTAATATATGCAAATGAGTGTTACATTCCCAAATAACAAAGGATTTACCTGAAGAAAGATTCATGATTTTCTTACAAGTAAAAAATATATGAACCATATATGCATTCTCTAATTTGGATAATATCACTTCAATTTTTCAATTTAGTCCAAAGGACAAAAAAACATAAAATACTTGCAGGACTTTGAGAAGGTGTGGCCTCCATAGACTCCTGTTTTTGAATACTTGGCCTATTAAAAGAGCAGTGTTAGGAGGTGTGGCTTTGTTGGAGTAGCTGTGGCTTTGTTGGAAGAAGTGTGTCACTGTGTGAGCAGGCTTTGAAGTCTCAGAGGCGCATGTCAGTTCACTCTCTTCCATCAATATATAGCACTTTCTGGCTCATCTAGGCTCTGGGTCCTGACACTCTTGCTTATAAATAAACACAAACCATGTTCATCTTTCTGGGTTAGGGTTATCTTACATGGGACAGTTTTTTCTGGTTCCATCCATTTGTCCTCATATAGAATCAAACACATTAGAGAAAAATGACAACATAATGAGGCCTAAAAATATTCTACTGTACTTAGGGAATGGTGCCTAGCTCAATTGTCATCAGAGAGGCTTTATGGAAACAGATGATGGAACCACTGGCAAATTTTCAGCTGAGCTTGGGAAATCTTGCTGAAGACAGGGAGGAAGGATTATACAAGCCATACTTCATAAGCCATACATCACCAAAAAGAAAACGAACAAAAAATCAAATGCAGAATCAGCCAACCTGTGATCCTATGAGCTCACAGAGTCTGAACCACCAATCATGGAGCTGGAGGGAGCAGAACATTATGTATTTACTGAAATACCATGTTGTATAATACAAATATGTGCAATTATATCCAACAGTTAAATTAAAAATGACTCATACCTTCAAAATGTAAAGTATACATCTACAATCTGCAATCTGTTGATGGCTTTATTAAGTGAACCATTTTCAGACTGAATTTCATTAACTGAAGAAAGCATGGGAAAAATAATGACACATAAAGCATAGCTAAAGCAATACTGTGTATTTTGTGATACTTTGTTACTAGAAGGTAAGTTTCTACAGTTCAGATATATAAAGGTGTCAATACTAAACATGAGAAACTTTAACATTTGATGTCAATTATTTCTTGGTTCTCTATAAATTAAGTGCTGTAATAGTCATGATGTCATATTAATAAAACTTTATATGAGCAAGTAAAATGGAAAATATTTGAGGGAATGCCTTACCTGCTAAGACATTAATGACATATGTATCCAATTATGTAGCAATTAAGATAAAAAAGATAAAATGATAATTATCCAATAAAGGAGTCTACAAAAAAAGCAAAATAAAAGAAAGAAAACTCAGCAAAATAAAAAACACTTGAGTGTGCTGGAAACCAGAGTAATAATGGTGTTTTCTGTGTAGGACACTGTGTTATGGAAACTTGTAATTAGAAGGCAGACTTAAGTATATATTTTCAAGTGCCTCTGAAGGGAAAATGTCTAAAGTGTACATAATGGAGCAATTAGTTGTTCAAACTTCACTGGTCATAGCTTGGTCACTGTAGAGCTGGACTCCACTGAGGACCTAAAGATGCTGTAATTAAAATGAAAGATCCAGTCTAGTCAGCTTACAGCTACACTAAGCATTCTTATAGGACAAGTACTGTGGCTGGCATATAAGGTGACTATCTCAAATGTTTTGATAAGACCTTAAAAAGTCAACTGCAGTTTAATCCATTATATTTCTTTAAAGAACAGTTTAATCTTGGTGCTGAAATGAAACTGTTAATAGTTTGGAAAAGTGGCCAAAATAGTTGATGAACGTAATATTACTAGTTCATAGGAAGTAATGAACATAATGGGAAAACATTCATTTGATAGTTGATATTATTTTGTATCCTGTTTCTTCTCAATAGAAGTAAGTGTACATTAAGCAATGATGTTACTACTACCAGTTTTGTGTTCAAAGGTCAATTTGAAAGAAAGAATAAAAGAAATATGAATAAGAATTTGAAAACCAGTTCCTATTATTTATAGACACAAATAATTATTTTATAACTTTATTGATTTTTAAAATATTTTTGGTAATTTTTTTATTAGTTCAAATTAGGAAGAAGCTTGTTTTACATGCTAATGTCTTCTACCCCTGAACTACTTCCCACCCCATCCTCCCGCCACTCCCGAGGCAGGGGAGGGCCATCAACAGGGGCTCCCCAAAGTCCACCACATCATCCTGGACTGGGCCTAGGCCCTCCCACATGTGTCCAGGCCTAGAGTGCATCCCTTCACGTGGGATGGGCTCTCAAAGTCCCTGCTTACACCAGGGAAAAATACTAATCCACTGCCAGGGTCCCCCTAGAGTGCAGAGGCCTCTTAATAGACATCCAGGTTCTGGACCAGTCCTGTACTGGCCTCCCAGACAGCAGTGTGGGTTCCTTGTTCAGGCCAGCTGTTTCTGTGGGGTTCGCCAGCCTGGTACCGACTCATTTGATCTTCATTTCTCCCTCTCTGCAACTAAGTTCCAGAGTTCAGTTCATTGTTTATCTGTGGGTGTCTGCCTCTGCTTCCATCAGCCACTTGATGAGGGCTCTAGGATGGCATAAAAAGTAGTCATCAGTCTCATTATAGGGGAAGGGAATTTAGGTTATCCTCTCCAACATTGCCTGGATTGTCAGTTTGTGTCATCCTTGTAGGTTTAAGAAATATCCCTACTGCCAGATGTCTCCTTGGACCTATAATGGCTCCCTCTAATATGGTATCTCTCATCCTGATCTCCTTTATTCTTCCCCGAACTCAATATTTCTTCTCCTCCTTTCCCCCTCTCCCCTCCTCTTCTCCTCTCATTCTGGCAGCTCCCTCTCCCCTACCCTCATGCTTCCAGTTAGCTCAGGAGTTACTGCCCCTTCCCATTCTCTGGGGTCCATGCATTTCTCTCTTAGAGTCTTTCTTGTTTCCTAGATTCTTTGGTTAAGAAGATTGTAGGCTTGTAATCCTTTGCTCTATGTCTGAAGTTCTTATGTGAGTGAGTACATACCATGTTTGTCTTTTTGTGACTGGGTTACCTCACTCAGGATGGTTTCTTCTAGTTCCATCCATTTGCCTGTGAATTTCAAAATTCCATTGCTTTTTTTTTCTGCTGAGTAGTAATCCATTGTATAAATGTACCACATTTTTTCTATCCATTCTTCAGTTGAGGGGCATCTAGGTTGCTTCCAGGTTCTGGCTATTACAAACAATACTGCTATGAACATGTTTGAACATATGTCCTTGTTGTATGGATGTGCTCAATAATATAGCCACATTATTCTATAACTCACTTGATATTCTTTTATTGTATTATGTTTTTATTCTTTGTTTCTTTTATTCTTCTCTCATACATTAAATCCAGACCACTCCCTCCCTCCACTCCTCCCAGTCTGCTACCCACCCAATCTCCCATTACCCTTCTCTGTCAGAGACAATAGTCCTCCTTTCCTTCAAAAATAAAAAGAAAGAACAGGAAAAGAGCAGAAATCCCAGAGATATCCAAGAAACTTTGCACTCCAATATGACTAGGCACAAACAACCACATCAAGTCAACCCTGAGCAAGATAAGAGATAATATGATAGAGGGAGACATTATAAGTTCAAAGAGAAATCAGGCACTAGGGAAATGTCTGGAGAGCTACAAAGATGACACCAACTAACAATCTAAGCAACAAAGGAGAGGCTACCTTAAATGTCCTCTCCTAATAATGGAGATTCATGACTATTTCATATGCCACCGTATAGCCTTCATCCAGCAGCTGGTGGAAGTAGAAGCAGACACCCACAGCTAAACCTTGAACTGAACTTAAATCCTGATGCAGAGAAGGAGGACTGATGAGCCAAGGGGTCCATGCCAGGCTGGTGAACCCCACAGAAACCTCTGACATGAACAAGGGAGAACTCTTGGTCCCCAGACTGATAGCTGGAAAACCAGCATGGGACTGATCCAGACTCTCTGAATGTGAGTGTCAGTGAGGAGACCTTAGAAATGTAATGGGGCCTCTTGTAGTGGATCAGTACTTATCACTACCATAGGAATGGGCTTTAGGAGCCCATCCCACATAGAGGGATACTCCCTGAGCCTAGACACAAGGGGGTTGGCCTAGGCCCTATCCCAAAGAATATGACAGACTTTGAAGACCCTCTATGGAAGATCTCGCCCTCCCTGGGGTGCAGAAAGGGTATGGCATAGGTAGGTCATTATTTGGGGGGTCAGGGGAGGAGGCAAAGGAGAGGGACCTGGGATTGACATTTAAAATAATTTTCTTTTTAATAAAAAAAGAAAAAAAGAACACACAAAAAATTAGAGATAGCCCCACTCTCACTGGTAAAAGTTCCACAAGAACACTACTTGCAACCATAAGGTGTATGCAGAGGACCTAGTGCAGACCCATGTATGCTCCCTAATTGTCACTATAGTCTCTGGGAATGTCTTTGAGTCATGCATAGGTGATTATGTGAGTTGTGTTCTCCTGGTTCCCTGGAAAACTTTGTCTCCTACAATCCTCCTTTCTCCAGTTCTTCTAGGTGGTTCATCTGGTTCTGCCTAATGTTTTGCTATGGGTCTCTGCATCTGTTCCCATCAAATTTCTGGAAAATCCCTTCTGATGAAAATTGGGCTAGGGAAAATCTATGAGCACAGCAGAATATTATTAGGAATCATTTCATTGACATTTCTATTTTTATATTTTTTAAGTTAATTTTAGTTTATTTTTGACCATTGTGTTTGGTTCTGTCCTGGATCTCTGAACTATGTTGCCTCTGGTTCCCAGCCATCCAGGCTGTGTCAGTAATGGGCTCTCTCTCATGGCATGGGTCTCAAGTTGGACTAGTCATTGAGTGGATAGTCCCAGAAGTTCTGCATCCTGATTCCCCCTGCACATTTTGCAGTCAGGATAAATTGTAGGTGGAAGGATTTGTGGCTGGGTTGATGCTCACTCACTCTTTTACCATTAGGGTAAGAAAGTGTCATTTTATTAATCTGCTGTCCTGTTAAATCATGTTTCACACTATCTGTCTCAGGTTTGAAGGACTTTGGTTGTGACATATGCATCTATAAGTTTGCAAATAGTCACAAGTCAACTCTTCCAAAATTTCCAAAATAAGTTATGTCATGCCTGTCAGGATAAATTTATACTTATTAATCTTCTTTTATTAAAAGATTATATTTCATTTTACATACCAACCCCAGTTTCCCCTGTCTTCCCTTCTCCCACCCCTCCTCTGCCTCCCACTCTTCCTAAGCCCCATCCATTCCTTGAGGAGTCCAACATCTAATATACCAATTTGAGACAGGACAAAGCCCCTCCTCCATGTATCAATGCTGAGAAAGGTATCCCACCATAGGGAATGAGCTCCAAAAGGCTAGTTCATGTCCCTGGGTTGGGTCATGATATCATTGCCACCTCCCACACCAGATCAAGTCACATAACTCTCACCCACTTTCAGAGGGTCAAGTTTAGTCCCATGCAGGTTGCCCAGCAGGCAGCCCATAGTCCTTGAGCTCCCTCTAGCCCAGGATAGCTTTCTCTGTGATTTTCCTCATCATGAACTTGACCCCCCTTTTTTCATATGATCCCTTCTCCATCTTGTCAACTGAACTCCTGGAACACAGCCCAGTGCTTGGCTGTGGGTCACTGCATCTGCTTCTATCAGTTACAGGATGCAGTTCTATGAAAACAATTACAGCAGTCATTCATCTGATTAAAGGGGAAGGCCCATTCAGAGATCCTCTCCCTTATTGCTTAGGAGTCTTAGCTGTGGTCATACTTATGGATTCCTGAGAATTTCTCTAACCTCAGGTTTCTCACTATTATCTTTTTCATTGATGTCCCCCTCTGTCCCTTGAAATCTCATGTTCCTATCCCCAAATCCCTTCCCTTCTACTCCCACTCACAGTTTACCCAGGAGATCTCAGCCATTTTCCCTGCCTGGGGCCCTCTATGTATGTCACTCTTAGTGTCACACTTTTTACCTAGCTTCCCTGGGGTTGTGGAGTGTAGCCTCGTTATCCTTTGCTTTACATCTAGTATCCACTTATGAGTGAATATATACCATGTTTGTCTTTCTGGGTCAGGGTTACCTTGATCAGTATGTATTTGGTTTGTTTGTTTTTGTTTTTGTACTTCTATCCATTTCTCTGAAAATTTCAAGGTGTCAATGTTTTTTTTACTGCTAAGCAACACTCAATTGTGTAAATGCTCCACATTATCTTTATCCATTCTTCAGTTGATGGGCATCTAGATTGTTTCCAGATTCTGGATATTATGAATAATGCTGCTATGAATACAGATGAGCAAGTGTCCTTCTGGTATTATTGTGCATTCTTTGGGTAAATGCCCAAGAGTTGTATTGCTGGGTCTTGAAAAAACTTGATTCCAAATTTTCTGATTGCAGAAAGCCCACAAAGTCATAGAAATTGGACACTACTCAACTGAGTCATCACTGGGTCAAAGAAGAAATACAGAAAGAAATTTAAATATTCAATGAAAATGAAAGCATAACATACCCTAAATTATGGGATACCATAGAAGCAGTGTTAAGAAGAAAATTCATAGCACTAAGTGCCAAAAAACAGAAGTTGGAGAAATTTCACACTAGCAACTTCACAGCACACCTGTAATCTCCAGGACAAAAAGAAGCAAGCTCACCCAGGAGGAGTAAATACTGGGAAATAATGAAACTCAAAGCTGAAATCAATGAAATAGTACCAAAGAGAAAAATACAAAGAATGAATGAAACAAAGAGTTGATTCTTTGAGAAAATAAACAAGACAGACAAATCTATATCCAAGCTAACCAAAAGGCAGGGGGAAAATATCCAAATTGAGAAATTATAAGGGGAAAATAAGAATAGACATTGAATATACCCAAAAAAATCTTTAGGTCATATTTTGAAAACCTGTACTCCGCAAAATTGGAAAATTTTAAAGAAATGAACAGTTTCTTTAAGTACTACACACTTATTAATCTAAATGCATCTTAGGTGTGTTACATAAAATCAGAGAGAAAAATAAAAACAGAGTGAACCAAAATGTTATAAAGTGGAGTCCTAGAAACTTGGTGGTTATCGGTATCGTTACATGGCAAAAAGGAGAATCAATCAGAGAGAAGCAGGGGAGTGAGACACAAAGCCCATTGCAGGTTTAAGTAAGAAACATCAAAAGTCTATATTCCATTGTTGTATTAGACATTCCTTAAATTTTTAAAGATCTCTGAAATCATTTATTGAGAAACTATCTCTCTCTTTCTCTCTTCCTCCCTCTGGGAAGGAGGGAGGGTAGGAGAGACCTGTAGATACCTGATAGGTATGGGCGATCATATGACAAGTGATACTTCAGATAATCTCAAACTCTTAGAAAATAAGACACAAAAGTATATGAAGATAGGAAAGAGTGATCTGAAAAGGTATATGCACACAGGAGTGAGCTTCCGAGATATGTTTTGATTATAGCCACCCCCGTCCCCAACTCCTCCCAAGTGTTCACTCACCTCACTGCTTAATCAACTTCATGCTCTCTCTCTCTCTCTCTCTCTCTCTCTCTCTCTCTCTCTCTCTCTCTCTCTCTCTCTCCTTCCCTCCCTCCCGCCCTCTCTCTCTCTCTCATCTGTACCAAATCAAATTATATTTCTGGCTAAGTTCTCCTGATTATGGGGCCTCTCCTGCAGTGTGGTTTATATACCAGCTGTCACATCAATGACTTCCTCTTCCTGCATCAATAAATAACTAAAGATATGCTAGCAGCTGCTCAGCTATGGGTGAGGCTTTCTTCCACCTTTTAACCTCTTTCCTGGGGCTTTCTCTGGCTTGAGGTTATTAAAGCATTATGCATGTTGTCATAGTCATTGCAAGTTAAAATATTTAACAGGATAAAAAGTTGTAACTTCAAGCCAGGCGGTTGTGGCGCACGCCTTTAATCCCAGCACTTGGGAGGCAGAGGCAGGTGGATCTATATGAGTTTGAGACCAGCCTGGTCTACAAGAGCTAGTTCCAGGATAGGCTCCAAAGCCACAGAGAAACCCTGTCTCAAAAAAACAAAACAACAAAAAAAAAATGTTGTCACTTCAGAGATGTGAATAGACCCGAAAGATGATATGTAACATGAAGTAAGACAGACTCACAAAACAAATACTGTATTACTTTACATGTGAGAATACTCTAAAATAAGTGTTGAATTCATGAAAGTATAACTAGTACAATATATGTCAAATGCCGGACCCCTCAAAATCATAGGGAGGAGGTGTGATGAGTATCCAACAAAGACTGAGTTCGCCATTCCACATGCTAAACATGCAGAAAGCATTCACACAACCTATGACATAAATGTGGATCATTTGGGAATTATGTCTTCCTGAGTTACCTAAAGAAAGACATTCTGATGGCCATCCATCCTCATCCTGATAAACTCTGGATGTTCATGCCGAACTCAATGCATGTCAACTTCTGAGAAGATGTAGAAAACACCAGTGCTACTCAGTAAAATCTGCATCAAATTCATTAGTTTACAATGAATTCCAAAAGCATTTGTTAAAAACTTTACAAATAAAATATGTTTTAAAAAGATAAATGACTATTTCAAGCCTCGGGAAAATTAACACTGAACACAATGCTGCATTAGGTAAGGAAGAAGCTGCTAGGAGGACGAAAAGTTGTTAAAGCGTCCTGAAAAGAAGACTGCTTTCAGAGATTTAAAATTTGGGAACCAGGTTACGTTGTGAACAAACATTAATAAAATAACATTGAATTTGATAGTGATATTAATTAAAATTATTCAAGGACAAAGTGCAAGAATTACAATGTAGAATCATTTGTTAGCCCTTTATCCATTAGGGAAAGGAAGGCAGAAAATTACATGTAAAGAGAATTCAGGCATAACCTAGAAAAAATATTTTTATCCTACAGTTACTGGGTTGGAAAATAAATACAGTTTCTATTTTCAGACTTACAGATGGCAAAAAGTTTAGAATACATTGATAGTTATGAGTGTCTTCAGGAAATGATCCATAAACCCACAAATCTGTTACTCAGCAAGATAAAAAATGTGTGATTTTTATTTATCTATTTTATTTTATATTTTAATCTCTCTCTCTCTCTCTTTCTCTCTCTCTGTGTGTGTGTGTGTGTATGTGTGTGTGTGTGTGTGTGAGTGTGTGTGTGTGTGTGTGTGTGTGTGTGTGTGTGTGTGTGTGTGTGTGTTTGTGCTTGCCAGAACTTAAGCTTGATTGTTTTCCTCAGGAGCCTTCTATGTTGTTTTTGAAATAAGGCATCTCCTAAGAACCTGCAACTCATTGAGGAAGCTAGTTTGGCTGACTAATGTTCCAGACTGAGTCCCCAGGACTGGGATTAAAATCTTATATCAACATGTGATTTTACATGTGTTTAGCAATGGAATTCAGACATTCATACTTCTAAACTAGGAATTTTCTGATTCAGGTATCTCTCCAGTCCAAAAGTTGGATTTATTTGAATGCTGTTGAGGCTACAAAATAGTTTGTGAAAGAAATGTACAGATACATTTAAAGAAAAAAAAAACTGTTTTAAGCTTCTTAAGAGTACATCTAACTCTCCAAAGTGCAGAGACCATAATTCAGAGAGATTTGTTTGTTTAACTAAAAAAGCACAGTGAGAATTTGCTTACCTGTGATGTAAGCTATTATTTGTGTCTGACAGAGTAGGGTTTATTGAAGTGTCATTCACACTCCTCTCCTGGTACATACTCCATCCTGCTGTTCACTCCTTGCTTTGATGTTGATACTGAAGATATGGCTCAGAACACTCTGCTACTTGTTTAATGTGTATATCTCTTACTTAAGACAATAGTACTTGAAATTATACTGAGGAGTCTCATCATTATCTGTACTTAACCAAAGATTTTTACACTAATTTCAGTATCATCTGTGGGTGTCATCAGTGGCCAGAGGTCAAATGTACTGACTTACCTTCTCAATCATTTAGGCACTTCAGAAATATATCTGAAACATTGCCTTATCTTTTGTGACAAAAATGCCAGACTATGTGTAAATAATTTGGTGATTATAAAGTAGAGATGATGCAGGCATGCTGGGCCATATTTAATCTGTCATAGATTTTTCAGCTATCATAACTAGTAGCATTCTAGGAGCTCTGCTAGCATTCTAGCTGTATCCTAAACAATCCATATATTGAAATAATAATCTCTAGTTAGGTCACCTCAGCATGTGAAAAGACATTGAAGCAAGCTTGGGATAAATGTAATCATGAATTACAGATAATATGAATTTTTATTTGAATAAGATCTTGCCTTAATTCAATGTGACTGTTGTCTTCATCCAAAGGAAAACTTTAGATACCACAATATTAAAAACCACCATATGTGGATCAAAACTGAGATCAGTGGTGTATTGTTTCCAAAAATCTATGGCATGTCAATTAGCAAATGTTCATATAGGAAGAGACAGGACATATAATTTCAACGGTCCCCAGAAAGAATTAGTCCAGGTAAATACTGAATCTCTGATTTCCAACTTCCATATCGCAAAAGTGGTGATCTCATTATATGAGCTATTGATTTTCTGGTATAGCCTGAGCAATCTCCTAAAGAGTAGAAGTATATGATGTGGTAAACACAATACAAAAAAAATGAAGTGAAATTTATTTTCCTTCACCTTAAAATATCATTAGTCCTCAGAATTTTGGAGGTTCTGGAAGAGTGATTGAAGTATGATTTCTAAGCAAACTTGAGCTACACCTTAATGCTTTAACTCAAAGAAGCTAAACAACCACATGCTGAAACAGAGGAATTGTTTAAGAACAGGTATTTAAGAAAGTGGAAGTGCAGCATGATGGTCTTTTAAAATTCTTTAAAAGTAGCAATGAAATGTTTCCCCAAGGCCCTTTCATTCAAATGCTCATGGAATTAATTCTGCTTCAAAGAGAAGCAGAGTTACAGGCACTGTTTTATTTATTCTGTCACAACACTTCATGTTGTTGCAATTATATATACATACACATATATATATATATATATATAATCGTTATTTTATTACATGCATCTACATACAAATGTACAAAGTACAACTTTCTTCTAAGTATTAAATAACATTTTCTGTCATTGCAATTTGTATATGTTTGAGACCTTGTGGAATTTTCTCCATCCACTTTAATGTGTCTTTAATTGTTGCTCATGTTTAAGCAGTCATATTGTTGAAAAGTTATATTTGGCTACTTGTAGACTACTTGTAGACCCAGCATCACAACAATATCTGTGATCCTCTAATTCTTAGAATATTTTTTACACTTCTTATGCAATGTTTCCCTGAACCTTAGGTGCAGGAGCTATTTTGGAGATTATCCATTAAGTATGTTCTCTACAAGAGGATATTGATTAGATGTGATTATGTAATGTTTTCTGTCTGTTACAAAAGAAGTTCCTAGATAAGGAATGAGGACTACACATATTGGTGTTTATTGTGATGTAGGGATTATGCTGTTATACTAAAAAGTGTCTGTAGGTTCCCCTACAAGTACCATGATATTGATAGCCTTGTGTAGTTGAGTAGGCTTCAGGATGTAGTCATTACCTTTGTCTGTCTGGCAGACTTGAAAATAAGACTCTATTGTCAAAGACACTATACAATCCAGCTACATAAAATGGGTGAATCAAGCTATAATTAACCCATAATCCTTCTCAGATGGAACTAGTACTCATTGAACTAAGAGTTGCTATGAAGTTGCCAGGGAAAAAGTTTAAATTGCTAGTCTTACCAAGTGAAACACCTATGAAACACAACAATAGCTAATACAGAAAGATATTCCCAGTTTTCAAAAGTGGTAACTCATACCTTTGTGATAACCAACAGTTCTCTAATTGGACATAATGACCATTCAATAACAGATGGTTGATGCCTGGTGCTTATATAAACCTAGCCTTCTTCCTGTAGCTGATGAAATCATAGATCCTAGAGGAGAGCTTAATAATGCCAAAATCTTAAACAAGTATAATATTTAATTGCTTTCACAATAATTCTTAGAGTCGCATATAAGTGCACATCACTATAAAGGAAGGTTTTTTTTTCTTTAGGTGATGGAGATCATTACAGAAAGTTACAACCAATGAAAATGCAATTAGAACACTCAAATCCCAACTGGTACATGTACAATCAAATTCCTACAAATAGGAGTCAGGAAATTGTAGTATAGGAGACAGAAAGATTGTGTGGTGGGGATACTGTACCTCTGCTGTGAGACAGTATCTCCTAAATCTAATAGGGAAATTTCAAAAAAAATCTATTTGTCTAAATATAACCTTCTCAATGACAACAGAATTTGACATGCCAAATTGAATGGGTGAAAGCCCTAGACTATGAAAATAACTTCTTCCCTTTGTCTCTTTCTTCTACAAAGCAAAGTTCACTAGTTTGATCTGTCTATGCATTGAGCAATCGGCCACTGTATGTGTTTGTTAAACAATACAGTGTTTAATAAACAGGATACCGATTAGAGAGCAACAGTCAGGCTTCTCTAGGGAAAAGTTCCATGGAGGCTTATCAAATCCCAAGTGGTTAGGTTTAAACACATATACGCATGAGCAGGAAACTCTGAAATTAAACAGATAAATTTAAATGTCAAACAGGAGGTAAAAAGCATAACCAAAAATATTGTTGGGAATAGTGAAAACAGATGAATGGAGAGTGAAAATGCAAACTTCTTTTGAACTGGAAGAGTAAATGTAGTTGTAACAACTGTAAACTTCTTACAATCCCTATTGCATCACAAGTGGTGGTTTAAAAATATATTTTGGATTAGTATGTGAAATTCATGAATGTCTTATAGGGTAAATCTATAGAAATAAAAAAATAAGCTTATAGAGAATTGATAACATCTGACTTCTTGACATGATGTGAAGAAACAGTGTTTGCAGAGGAGAAAAAACAGCATAATGTGTTCAGTGAAAAGAAAATATTCAACAATTGAAACCTTTGTATCTTTACTGTGAACGGATAAAGATAATTTTTTAAATATTATAATAATATACAAATATTTATCTGTATCAGTAAGTGTATTTATATTTTCATGTTGCATTCACATACATGCACATAAATATGATACAAGGATTCAAGGCCAGTTTGGGGAATATGCTAATGTGTGCTATACCTAAGCAATAAGGTAGATACACATTTAGGTTTTTGTGAGACATTTTGCAATGTTGTCTGCAGTGGCTGCAGAATTTGATATCCCACCAACAGTGAATCAGAGGGTTGTCCTTTTCCTACATCTTCACCAACATTTGTTGTCAATAGTATTTTTTATTTTTCTTTTATATTTATATGTTTTTAATTGAAACTGAAATGTATCACTTTCTCCCTTCCATTTTGACTGCTGAAATATGAAGCATTTCATTACATTAATGTATGTATGTATTTATATGCCCTTGTTCCATACATTTTATATGTAAGTTTTCAAGAAGAATTGTTTAACAAAGGGCTTTCTGGTCCTCTGATTCTTAAATTCTTTCTGCCCCTTCTCCAAAAATGCTCCTTGAGCCATAGATGTGGGAGCTGTGGTGTACTGCGAGAAAGCAGATCAAATATTAAGGATTCACTGAAGGTGCATAAAGGTCTTTACCTGATGCTGGTGAAACAGATGTCTCTAGAGCATCTTGCTCCAACCTTACAAATTACCCGCTAGATTCTATATACACATGCATTGTGTCATGTTCATTCGTGCATATGCATACATATATGCACGGAGTAAATAAATACATGATTATAATTGAAGTATTTAAATACCTTTGTTCACATAGAAAACTAGATATACTATCTACTGTTTGTACTTATAATGTCATTCAGTTTGAAAACTGGAGGAAAATAACATGGGTTTCAACAGGTAAACAGAAACGGCAAATTATTTTTCATCCAAAAATGTATATGACTCAGAAATTAATTGCAATATATTATTAATATAATTCTTACTAACTAGTTTTGGTGTTGGAAGCCCACTAATTTAGCCAAGAACTTACAATATAATTCAGGAAGACTTTGAATTTATAATATTTATGCTTCACCCTCACATTGCTAGGATAATAGCATGAGATGCTTGCCTAGCTCAAATCTCTGTTGACTGTCACTGCATGAAAAGTCACACTCTAATCTTTCAAAGGCATATGGCTTCATTCATCTGGTGTTCAAGAAAATCAGAACTAAATTTCAGGCTATAAAGCACAGTGGGTATCATAAATTGAAAAATGACTGGTTTTAACATAGCATTTTAGATAATTTTAGAAAGGCATAATTGCTTGATAAAATTGTGCCATGGCAGATAGCATCAGCAAGAATCTATAGAGCAACAGACTAAACTATGAACTTTACTGTTTACAAATTAAAAACCACACTCTGGGATGTTTAGTCACAAAATGAAGACTCACTTATATATTATCCCCCTTGATTGGAAATATGTGACATGACCTTATGACATGAATAGGGACGAATTATGACATGAATAGGAAACAGAGGTTTGACTGACTTTAGTAAGGCAATCACTAAAATAACTTCTCAAATGCAACACTTGTGGAGGCACTATAGGTACAAAAGTAGGTAAGCATTGACAACTGTGAAACAATATGTGTTGTGGGGTTCAAGTGTAGGAAAAGAAATGGTAGATAGAGAGAACTTGGCTGCTTCCCACCAAAGAAATCATTGATTAACCAAGGAGGATAGTCTGAAATACCTGAAATATCCCATGCTTTCTAAACAGTTCAGTGCTAGGTAGACCTATGGAATGTGCTCACCCAGTTGTCTGCAGGCAAGGAAACCCACCACAGCTGCTTAGATATACTGCTTTGTTTGCTACTCAGTTCCCTACACAAATATCATACAAAAACTGCATGTTACAACAAGGTCCAGTGCTTTTGCACCCAAGCCTTCTCAAGAAGGCTTAGTTATCGATTTTCTTTCCCTTAGTGCTAAAATCTCCTTTCCCTTTACACATGGAAAATAACTCTTGCAAACTCCCAGCCTCCAGTGTTTCAGATACCCAAAATAAGTAGCATTTGGCTACTTACAGTTATTCCATTTTTTAAACAACCAACGAATATAGATAAGATAGAAATTAAGTCAAATTAGAAAAATCTGTGCAAAGATTTCATGGGTGGAATGAATTAATGGCATGTTTAGAAAAATGGATTTCCCTGAAAGGTATTAAAATATGATGAGACAATAGCAAAGAAGTAATGACTAAGAAATATGTAGTACTATGCACACTGGATTGAATTTTAAATCAATGTATACAACAATCTGTTTATATATGTATATATGTATATGTAGATATAGATAGATAGATAGATAGATAGATAGATAGATAGATAGATAGATAGATAGAGGTGTGTGTAAGAGAGAGAGACATAGAGGAGAGAGAGATTGAGAGAGAGAGAGAGAGAGAGAGAGAGAGAGAGAGAGAGAGAGAGACTTAACACCCTTGAATTGTGTACTTACAGTCTGGTTTTAAAGGAAATCCTGTGTATGACTCAATGCACTGTTCTGTGGGTAATTTTTGTGAAGTGTCACTGCTCAGGCTAGCCTTTCACACACCAGCACTACCTCTGAATCTGAAACCACACTTTATGGAGTCCCCATACTATAACAATGATGAGAATGTGTCCAGTTTCCTAACAGCGTATTCCAAAGAGCCAACATTTCATTTCCCTTTTATCCTTACTTCAACACATCACTTTCTCTCTTAGATCAGCCTTGCTGCATGAGAACTCACTGTATAAATTATGAATGAGAGATTTCTATTCAAATATTTCCCCACTTGAATAACTTACATTCTCTAAATGTATAAAGGTAAATTACATAGATAAGAAAACCAGAGTCAAATATTTTGCATATCTCAATATGGAAATGATCTAGACTTCCTCAGCCATTGAAAACTATTTGCTTAATACAAATTCATTTTCTTTGTTGCAGAGATTTCAATATGTGTGGTGTGGGTTTTTTTCACAAATTGTTATAAAAGGTGAGAGGAAATGACTCCATTTTTTAAATTTTTGTGATTTAAATATTTGATATAAAGGGTTTGAAGGAAATTAGTATTATCAAAATTTTCTGTAAGTCTCTATGGTTTTTGAAGTGTCCATTCTGTGGGTAATGATACTGATTTCCCTTTTTTAAGTTATCAAAAAGTACTCTCTAAAGCCCTTTGGAAAATGTACAAAACACTGGGCATTGCTGGTGCACACCTTTTATCCCAGCACTCAGGAGGCAGAGGCAGGGGCAGGTGGATCTCTATGAGTTTGAGGCCTGCCTGGTCTAAAGAGCGAGTGCCAGGACGGGCTCCAAAGATACACAGAGAAACCCTGACTCAGAAATCCAAAAACAGAAAGAAAGAAAGAAAGAAAGAAAGAAAGAAAGAAAGAAAGAAAGAAAGAAGGAAGGAAGGAAGGAAGGAAAAAAAGAAAGATCTACAAACTATTCAAGACAGGATTCATTTTGGAAATTTAAAAGTACATTGACATTTCTCAAAACTTTGCCATGATTTCACATGCAAATATCTTTATGATGATTCCAAAAGAGAATGAAGATGGTAAGTCTGATGATTCTTCAATGAACCATGGAGTTGCCAGAGTTTGCCAAGAAGACTGCAAGCTGGAGAGGAAGCATTCACCAGGTTCTTTTTCACAGACCTCAGAAAGACTCCATCATGTCAAGAGCTTGTCTCTAAATTCATGACTCAATAAAGTGCCATGCAAATTACCTAGTTTGTGGCTATGAATATCCCTGGGAAAGGAAAATATAATAGGTAGTTTTAGATGGAGACTGGGATAAAATGAGAAGATTGAAAAAGGTGAGGTGAGTTGGGTAGGAATATGGAAAGAGACAAATAAAATTAAGGGATATTTGTGGGGTGGTATGGAAAACTAATACAGTAGAAACTTCTTAAAACACAGACATATGTCTAAATGAAATCACCAAATAATAGGGGAAACAGAGCCTCAACTCAACATTTTTTCTACCAAATGAAGCTCCCAGTACTGGAATTAGATTGCATGTAAGTGCATTATTGGTCAGTGGAGTCCCATGTTAACACCCAAATATCCCAGGCTATTGCCATTACTACAGGTCTTTCTTCACAAATTAACAGGAAGTCTGTGAAGACAATACCTACAAAATCCATTGAACAAGGAGAACTCAGTCCAGTGCCTACACAGAGCCTTCACCCCTACTTTGGTATAATCTCTCCCTTTGTGTGTTTTCTTTTGTTCTGGTTTTTATATTATGTAGCCTTGTCATCATTTACCTCTTACATGCTTACTTTCTTTTTTTTCTTTTATTTAAAATACAGTCTTTTCATATATTATATCCTGAATATGGCTTTCTCTTCCCCTACTCCTCCCAGTTCTCCCCACCCTTCTATTCTTCCATATCCATCTCTTTTTGGTCTCTCATTAGAAAATGATCAGGCTTTGAGGGAATAATGATAATATAAAATAATATAGAACATCAACTAAAATAGAAAGATAGATGACAGATAGGTAGATAGACAGGCAGGCAGGCAGACAGACAGACAGATTTTAAGAAAGAAAAGCCCATGGTTGGCATTATGAGAAAAGAAACCAACAAAGATTACACTGCATTCATTTTCAGTTGAGCATCTACTGCTCGGCTGCAGCCATCAATTAGTATAGTTAGGTTTCTCTAGTGGGACTCCTTGGGGAAAAACACACACACACACACACACAAAAAAAAACAAAACAAAACAAAACAAAACAAAACAAAACAAAACAAAACACTTCCTTAGCAAGTGGTTAACAATTAGAGATAGCCTTGTATTAGGGATGACATCTTGTGTCTACTTCTTTCAGGTCATGGACACCACCTGGTGTAGACCCATGCTGGTCTTGTGCATGCTGCCTCAGTCTCTATGAGCTATGCACATTGGTCCTGCTGTGTTTGAAATCTTTGGTTCCTTAGTGTCCTTCATGCCTTCTGGCTCATATACTTTGGGGCCTCCTCTAACACTTGTTCCCTGAAATTTGAGGGGATGTATTTGATGGAGACATCCTATTTAGGAGTGTTTTTTCCAGCATGTCTCACTCTCTACATATTGTTTGGCTGTACATATCTGTATTTGTTTCTATCTGCTCCAGGAGAAAACTTATCTGAAGATAGGTGAACAAGACACTGTCATATGAGTATAGAAGAATGTCCTTAGGAATCACGTTATTGCTATGTTCTTTTAGTCAAACAGTAGTTGGTTTTTCCCTAGGCCCCCTGCACTAGGTTCTTGGTTTTCAATGCATTGTCAGGTATGGTTCTATCTAAAATCAGATATTTATTGGTTGGCTACTCCTACAAACTTTGTGACACCATTTCACTAGCATGTATTGAAGACAGGACAGTGTGTTTATAGCTGGATTTGTCTCTATGTTCCTCCTTTGGTAGTTTTAAGAGTACTTCCCTATACCAAAGTAGGGGTGAAGGCTCTGTGTAGGCACCGGACTGAGTTCTCCATGTTCAATGGATTTTGTAGGTATTGAATTCAGGGCCTTCCTGTTAATTTGTGGAGAAATACCTATAGTAACAGCAATAGCCTGGGATATTTGGGTGTTAACATGGGACTCAACCCCTCAAATGTCCCTTAATTTTATTTGTCTCTTTCCATATTCCTACCCAACTCACCTCACCTTCTTCAACTTGATCTTCTCAACCTATCCCAGTCTCCATCTAAAACTACCTATTATATTTTCCTTTCCCAGGGATATTCATATTCCCTAGGTGAGAAATTCTTAAAATATAATAAAAAGATTAAAAATTCAAATAGTTGAATTCCTATATTTGAACATATCTTGAAAAAATAAGTTCTCAGATTCAAAGATCAAATGATTTTTATAGACTCTGATCCTTAATATTTATGAAATATTTAATTTTCACATTTTATGTGTATCTCACTTATCCCACCAATTGTTGCTAACATTGAGAACTCAAACCTCTACAACTTAAATATAGAAGAAGGGACAGACAGAAATGAAATTAGCTTCTCATGATAAGAATCTTTTTCATGGAGTCCTGGGCTAAGGCACCCACTCCAGAAAATTTAGTGTCAACCAAAAATATGCACAAAAGCTGATGCTGTACATTTATTGACAATTCTTCCAAAGAGAACCTCAAAGCACCTATAGACACAGCCCTTAATTTCACTTTTCTCCCTCCACCATCCATCCCTCCACCCTCACCAGAACCCCTATCCTACTCCACCAGTGTCTTCTGCCAAATTTTAGCATCCCTGTGTGAGATTTCCTCTTCCTTGCTTCTCAGAGTTTTTCTTTCCTTTTCAGCTGTGGTCAGAGAGGTCCACTGTCTATGTCATTGACACTTGTTTAGTTGGCTTTTATTAACAGTGTACTTAGTCTTGCTCTGTGAATGACAGATAGAGCCTTCCAGTAGTATCACTCTGCCATCTGGGCAAGGGGAGCTTTTGCCCCAGGGAGACATCTTATAAACCAATGTACATTAAGATGCAGACTCAAAGTTTGGACATAGGGCTACTCCATCTGCTCTGAACTATGGCTGATTTTACCCAGAGTACATGGAGAATCACATGGCATGTAGAGAGAAGCAAAGCATTGCTTTGGTCATGGCCAACCCTACTGTTTATTCCCTGGCTGTAACACCATTTCTTGATCAGAAAGAGTCTGATCCAAGGTAAGTATTCAGGCATTTTGCCACCCCTAATTTAATCTAATTCCCCCAGGTTCAGCAAGAAAGCAGCCACTTACCTATTAATTAGCATTTTCGTATAGCACATCTGGCATTTCTACAGTCAAATTTTAAGATCAAAGGGTTTCCTACAATAACAGAAACCAAAATTACTTCAAATTTTAGTGCAGCATTGATTTAAAGATGTGCTTTGTGCACATTACCCAAAGAAAAGTTGTGCCTTCTCATTTTTAAAATGACATTTTTAAATGTAGATTATCTTCTGGTGTTTTTTTGTTTGTTTGTTTGTTTTTGTCTTTGCTTTCAACTATCATCTCTTTTCACCTCGCTAGTGCTTCACACTATGTTATCAATAGTATGGCTTTGATGCTCAGAAGCTGGAAGGAGTGGGATGCCTATAAAAAGCCACATTCGTTAGATAGGCTTGAAGAGTCCACCATGAGCTGAATAAGCAGAAACCTGTTGTGAGACACACTACTCTTCCTGGTGTCCTATGCTCATTAGACACAGACACTTGCTTGCACATTGTCTTCACAGTTCCATGACCTTCTGCAGAAGCATCACAAGCTACTTTGTTGATAAAATTTTCACAGATATACACTCATGTGTGCATGTGCATGCACACACACACACACACACACACACACACACACACACACACACACACACTTTAATTCTTTTAATCAATGTGAGCTTTTTGTAAATCTCAACTTAACAATGACTTACTAAAGATTTTACTGGAGGGCTGAGGACATTTCTAGTTTTTAGCATAGATTTAGCTCTAGAGTAAGAGCTCAATAGATACCAGTTACTTTATCTAGGACCTACCTATTTACTTATTTCAGGACATAAGCGCACAGAATAAAACTGTTTCCTTGCATGGATTAATGCAGAAGACCATGAAAAGACCAAGTTGGAAGTACAGGTGTAAATCATGGAACACTGGAGGGTAGTGGGGATGTGAATCAAGGAAGAGAGAGGAAATAGTAATAGGCCTGCCATGAATCCAGCCACCAAGATGAGCCACTGGGACTGTCTCACTGGCAGACCTCCACTGGAGTAAAAATGTCCCCTCAAAGTCATCTCACTCTGAGAAAAGCCTCCAACTCCATTTAGTGATGAGTGCAGGAAGACTCTTGGGGGATTTTAACCACACAATCATTACCCTGCCTGGACAGCAGCACGATTTGCCCCACCAGCAGGAAACCTTAATAGACAAAAAGGCTGTATCTGCCTTTGATAGCTGGGCAGAATGTGCTATAGTGGGACATGTAAGAGGATACCAGAAAGGCACCATTGGCATTAGTGACTATCATTTTTCAGTTGAAAGGATATCATAGTGGGGATTTGATAACAGAACACAGATATTTATACAAGATAAATGAAATATTTTTTTATGTATTGAGGAAATGTGGCCTGTATGTATTTGTGAAATGGCATAGAGAAGAAATGTGGGAGAATCTTCCAGATCTACTTAATAAAATATAAAACATTTCACCAAATGAAAACAAAAAGAATGATTTTTAACAAATTCTTGGCCTACATGAATTCTTCTGAGTAGACCAGTATTACCATATGAGGTCCTTTGGGATAGTCAAATGCCCAATGGTTATTTCCAGATGATGCCTATGAAAGATGGTGTTATTTTCAGCCTATGCTTATTTTCATCTAATTTTTTATGGTTTTAAGATATCTAATTTTTTTATTAGTTCAATTTAGGAACAAGCTTGATTCACATGTCAATCCCTTCTCCCTCTCCCTCCCCTACCCCTCACCCCTACCTCCCCCTACCTCATCCACCCTCCACTCCCTAGGCAGGGTAGGGCCCTCAACAGGGGCTCCCCAAAGTCCACCACATCATCCTGGACCAGGCCTAGGCCATCCCCATGTGTCCAGACTGAGAGCGTATCCCTTCATGTGGTATGGGCTCTCAAAGTCCCTTCTTATACTAGAGAAAAATTCTAATCCACTACCAGCGGCCCCCTAGAGTGCAGAGGCCTCCTAATTGACATCCATGTTCAGGGGTCTGTATCAGACAGCAGTGTGGGGTCCATGTGCTCCCCTTGTACAGGCCAGCTGTTTCTGTGGGTTCCACCAGTCTATGCTTTTAATTTGGATAATAGATTCACAAATAAGTTTTCTGAGGATATATAGTTGTTTTGTTTACATCATTAATATCAGAAGTACATTCCACAAAGAATTACTGTCCTTATTCAGTCAATAACCATAACATCACTGCAGAACCAGGGTGTTTATTCTCCAATAGAATTCTTTTATCTTTTTATTACAAATTAGTCCAGCTGAGTGACTTGATTTCCATAGATCATTAAGAGATATATTTTTTTGCTTAAGGGTTCTCTGTCTGTCTGTCTGTCTGTCTGTCTCTCTCTCTTTCTCTCTTTCTCTCTCTCTCATGTATGTGTCTCTGTCTCTCCCTTAATTATACTCAGTTATGCACACACACACATAAACACACACACACAACAGAGAGAGAGAGAGAGAGAGAGAGAGAGAGAGAGAGAGAGAGAGAGCTGGACACCTCCTACACAAAATATATCTACAGATGTATTAGTGACTTATGACCTACATTTTCATGTTTTTATCACTATTTGAAATCTATGACTCTCTAGATGAGTGTTCCCTGACTGTGAGTGTTGTGTTTCTGTGCAGAAACTATGTCTCAAACTCAAGTCATTGCATATATTAAGCATTTATATGTTGCAATTCCTTTTCCCCATTTCTGTAAGCCATCTAAGAAATCATTCATAGTAGCAGATTAGCATGGTCTCACATTTGGCCTTTTTAGTTTTGTAAGCATTCACAACACTTAGAATTTTTGAGCACAGCTTTTCCTTAAGAATGTTAACATCCTCAAAGAACTTGATACTAAAAGAGATTCATATACTTGAAATTAGCATGCTAATTAGATTGGTACAAATTTCAATTAGAGGAAAAATAATTTGTTGAATTGATGAATCTGTTATCAATATAATTTCAGAAGGTACCTTAGCATGCATGATTTTCTAAATTGATATTGTTGTAAAAGGAAACTAATAAAAACAAGAATTTAATGATTCCTAATAAAAATCTTTGCAATAAAATGTATATTACATTACTTTCTCAATTTTAAGAGTACATAGTTTTTAGCAAATAAAAGCATCAAGGGGAAAAGAAACTACACACACACGTGTGTGTGTGTGTGTGTGTGTGTGTGTGTGTGTGTGTGTGTACTTGTAAAGTCCATGTGATACCTAGTGTGAAGTGACCAGCTGTAGCTTTTCTACATTTATAGGAAATCTTTAACAGATTTTGGATATGTGCCAGTTTTATGGATCAGAATACCTTGCCCCAACCTAGAAAACTATTCCAAAATAGTGAATTTCAATTAAATTGTCTCCATCTTCATCATATATGAGTGTAATGAGTAAAATCACATATAAAAATTTCTAATTGATACATAATATCACAATAGTTAAATGCTAACCTCAGTCAGAACAAGATCATTTGCAAGGCTGCCTTCTTTCAAAGTTGCCTATATTATGTGCTTTCTAGCTTTTAGAGTTTGTAAGCATTTTTTGGTTCTTGGTACCTTAAGTGACATCCATCTCAATGATTCTTATCATCCTCCTTCTTCCTTTTAAATCTGTGTCTCCTTTTTATCAAGATCCTGAAAAGATTGCTAGGATAGAATGTGAGGCCTTTCCACATACAGCAGAGATATTGATCTCATTAATTCACAATCCGTAACTTGATTCTGACTACAATCTTAGGTTTTCATGCAATGTAACAATAAGATTCTTCTGGTTTTGACTTAGATCCCCTTAATAGTACAGATGGTCGGGGGTGGGTGCCAGCATTCAGCCTGTTGTAAGATCCTTAATTGCACATGAAGTAAAGCTCACCTGAAACCTGAGGCATGTCCTGACCAATGATATGTAGTAATGCATCTTCCTTCTCCTTGGATACTGTTTTCCATTCATACTGATTTGTTTTCAGTTTCATGAACTTTCTCTCTTTCTGGCCTCATCTGTCTCCTTCCCTTCCTGTGTCTCACATGCTTAACTTGATAATGTATAATCCCCTAGGACTTACATCACAAGTTCAGGACAATTTCCAAAACTACTTAAGATGTCTTATTCATCTTTACATTTCACTGCATTGGTTGTTTAAGGCTGCATAAAAAGTGGCAAGAAGCTTATAAACTCGAAGCAACTTATATGTGTGATTTCATTAACTCTAAAGGTCAAAACTCTGTCCATGACTTAGGAGAGTTTCTATTTCATAACCTGTCATAATTTAAAAATGAAGATGTCAGTCAGAACTGTAAGATAAGACACAAATTTCTCTTCTTAGTAAGTAGAATTCAGTTCTATGTGCTTTCAAGTTTCTGGTGTTATGTCCTTACTAGCTATCTAGATTGAACATTCTCAACCTTTAGGGGCTTCATTTAGGTTTTCTGTCAAAGTTAATATATCAAGTTTCATTTTGCCTCTTTAATCCCAGGACAAGATTTTCTTTTATTTCTTTTGTTTTTTTGCCTGGTTCTGTAAGATCTTTCCCCATATAAACCTTTATTGGTTGTCTCTGTTTTGATTAAGAATTTTAACTGTATGTACAAATCTTTCCTTCAATGTAATGTAATTTTATTATGGGAGTGATAATCTGTTGCACTCATTAATCTCACCAATATATAAGATGATGGAATTGTACAGGGCATGCACAACAGCAGTTTGGATTTTGAGAGCCATGTTGGCTCTCTTAGCAGGGAAAATTGATCATGTTACTCCTATTGACACTGCATTGATTTACTTCCTCAGTTTTCATCCCTCATTATTTATTACTTTTCCATCTATTGCAGTACTTGACTCATGGTAGGTACTAGTGTCATATTTGGATTAAGATTTAATATGCAAATAAACCAGCTACAGAGACACATTAATTCTTGTATATTCTGCAAAAATATAGCATATGAGGATTATCTAAAATGAGTATGAGTTATTGTATGATTATGTAGGTATGTGCATGGAATTATTTTTGAAATATTAGCTAAATTAGCTTCTCAGGAACAAAGAAAAACAGGTAGTTTCATTATTAAATATTAGAAATAGGCAATTACAGAAAGGTGGCATTCATGGGAAATTTGCATCAGAGGAAATATTTGTGTACATAGAACAGATGTTTGTTCAATGTAATTTTCCATTTTATGAGGAAAACTATTTCAGGAAAATATAAATGTAGTGCATTTCAATCTCATAATAATATAAAAATAATAAATGAGCCTTGAAATCTTTAGGGTACTTTAGATAGCTCTTATTAAAATGGATATGAAATAGATTTAGTTTTGAAAAAAATGCTTTATTTTTGTTTTAGTTTTATATATTGTGGGTGTGAAAAGTGTTTATGCTTACTTTTCTGAATTCTGGACTTGGAAATTAAAGTTCTGTTTTTCTACACAATGTGGTATGAGTTCCACTAATATTAACTATGTACACTGCCTGTATCTTTTCTTTGTTGGGTACATTGTAAGAATCTCTAGCAGCTTCACAGTGGGATACCTGTTTTATGTACTCAGAATTGGGGAACTTAAAAGATCTTGGAGTTTTCCCTACTTTCTTAAATCCCTACAGTTGTTCCTGACTTTAAAATGTCCTCATTATCTTCACTTCTTTTATTATCTTCTATCCCAATGATGCTTTCAAAATTACTGAGCAAACCTGAGCAGTTGAAGGACTTAAGGGTTATTGGACATTTTTGGCAGGTGTGTATATTTTTGTTTATAAGCCTGTAATTACACATAAATGCTGGACACATGAATGAATGACTGATAATTATTTAAATGCAATCCCTGCTGCTTTTAGATAAATGCATTTTACAATCAAGCCTTGAAAACCAACACCACAATTTTTATTTTGCTTAGAGCGGCAAGCTGGTTCTGTCAAATTTTTCTTTTCTGTGATATGGAGTCTCTTGCATCGGGACATCCAATTTCTTATCTCTAAACACAGTATACATTTCATACCATAACAATCACTTTCTCTACTTGTACTCTTTAGTCAAAACATTAAAGTTAATTTCAGAACTGAGGTGTGCCCATTAAGATAAAGCTTACTATAACAATCTTCTTCAAAGTTTGTTTTGAGGCTAGCAATAAAACCATCATGGCAGTCTTACAGTGATGACAACCTCCAGTGCCCTGGAAAGAAAGCACAGGAGCTATCAAAGTATTAATAATGTATTTTTAATTGCAGTGTTTTATGTTGTTGGACAAGAGTAGGGAGTATGAAGAAACAAAATAATGTTTTAAAAATTCTGGTCTATAGATATTGTTGCATGCTGATTATTTGATAAATGAGGGAAAGAAATAAAAAAGTGAGTTGGAGACAATGCCTGTTCCTACTGTTTAACTGGCTTTTGGGAACCCTACTCCTATACCGGTTACCTTTTCTAAAATTAATACATGAGGAGGTGCTTAATTTTACTGCAACTTGATATGCATTTATTCATGATAATCCATAGGTGACCTGTGCTTTCCTAAACATAATTGGACGAGGAGTGAATTTGGGGAAAACAACAGAAAATTCTGTGGTATGGGAGGAACTAGGAGGAAAGCCAGGAGGGTAAACTGCAGCCTGGAGATAAAATAAATAAATTTTAAAAAGGGAATAAAAATGAATTAAATCTTACTGGAGAAAAAGAAAATCATTGCAATATTGAGAAAGAGAATTATGAGTCAAATCATAGAAATTAAATGAAGTACCTTAATGCAAATATCAGTTAGGTAAATGACAGAGCTTTCAGGAACTGGTTTATCAAATAAGTACAAATACCAGATTATTCTTTTCCATGCTTTCACTGTGAATTAGGGCCTTTTGAGTTTAGTGGTTCTTATAAGACTGGAGTTGTGTATTTTTAAAAGGGGGAATCTAAAATGTGTCATATGGAATACAACTACAGTGTAGGAAAGACTTTGTAGGCCCAGGCTGTACAACTAGAGCCAGGCAGTGTAGTCCAAGCCCATCATCACAGCTACTTTTATTGTAGGGATGTTTCTCAGTTACTCTTGACATCTGGTTTAATATTTGCTCAGTTGTGGAAAGGCTAAGGGTAGAGAATGCTTACTGACACTAGGTGCCTTGACCATAAGAGCCCATGCATATTATTTTTCACTGATGATGTCCACTAATATTTTTATCACAACTTATGAAAGAAGGTAAATTGAAAAATATGACTTCTCTGATATCAGAATTAACAAATAAAGAAAAGAGAAAAGAGATTGCATGAGTAAGATGGAAAATTTTTATGTACATGGAAAACAATGCCTCATGTTTGCTGAAACTCACTACAACATAAGAAATGACAAGATAAATGAAAGTTGGCACAATATTAACAGAGAAAGAATATTTTATATTTGCATTTAGTTTGTTGTTTATAAATACATTTACATGAGATAAATGTGATATGGCAAAGGTAGACAGCTATTTTCAATACTAATCTTGCTCATTCTTTCTCAATAAGCCCATAGCCTACCATGAAAAACAAACAAAAAACAACAACCCCACATTCACCAAAGCATAACTGTATACTATATGACACTGTCTGTTTTGATTTATTTTCTATCTTGTGCCTTTAGGGCAGGGGAAGTTTATTTGGCTTAAACTTATAGATCACAACTCATCATTGAGGGAAGTCAGAGCAGGATATCAAGCAGGAATCTGGAAGTAGGAACTGAATTAGAGACCATGAAGGATATTTGCTTACTGGCTTGCTAAGCCATCAATTATATACTTTAAGACTTACCTGTTAGAAATGATAGTGCTCACATTGGACACAGCCCCATGACATTAATAAGTTATCAACAAAATGCCCAAAAGCTATGTACTCAAGCCTATATGTTGCAGGCAATTTGTCAATTGACATTTTGTTTTTCTCACTCAGTATGTCTAATTTTGTGCCAAACTGAAAAAAAAAAAAAACTATGACAATACATTTTTTTCTTTTTTTATTAAATTATTAATATTTTCACATGTACTTTCCCTCTCCTTCTCCCTCCCCCCACCCCCATTCCTTCTCCCCCACCTCCAACCTACCCCCCACCCCATCCACCCGCCACTCCCCAGGCAGGGTAGGGCCCCCAACCGGGGCTCCACCAAGTCCACCAAATCTTCCTGTGCTGGGCCTAGGCCCCTCCCCATGTGTTCAGAGACAGAGCGAATCCCTTCAAGTGGGATGGGCTCTCGAAGTCCCTCCCACCCACCAGGGCAAAACACCAGTCCACCTCCAGAGGCTCCCAGGAGTGCAGGGGCCTCCCCATTGGCATCCATGATCAGGGGACTGGATTAGTCCTGTACTTGCCTCCCAAAGAGCATCTGGGGTCGATATGCTTTCCCTTTTTCAGGCCAACTGTTTCTGTGGGTTTCTCCAACCAGGTACAGACCCCTTCGTTCTTCATTCCTCCCTCTCTTCAACTAAGTTCCAGATTTCAGCTCAGTGTATTTCTGTGGATGTCTGTCTCTGCTTCCATCAGCCACTGGATGAGGACTCTAGGATAGCATAGAGAGTAGTCATCAATCTCATTCTAGGGGAAGGGTTTCTAGGCCATCCTCTCCTCCACTGCCCAGACTGTCAGATCATGTCATCCTTATAGGTCTCTGGAGATCTTCCTAGTTCCAGATCTCTTCTCAGACCTATAGTGGCTCCCTCTGATATGGTATCTCTCATCATGCTCTCTCTCCTCTATTCTTCCCCCAACTCAATATATCTGCTCCTCCATTTCTTCTCCTCTACTCTTCTTCTTGTCCTCTTATTGTGGCAGCACCCACTCACCTACCCTCATGCAATACATTTTAAGATGCATTTCTGAACAAAAGCATTACAAGTTAATATATTGGCTCACAGTTAACAATATAAATGCATGAAAAGTCTCTCATACACTTCTTCCTTTAAATGTGGAAGCATACCTTTTGTCTAATTGCCCAGGTTATGTTCAGGTGCATTCATTTATTAAGGGATCAGTATTAGGAAACACATTTGTGACTAGAAAATAGCATTTGTTATTTATCTTGAAAAAACCAATTTATAACTTATCTGTATGGTTATGTAATACATATTCTGAAATTTAATTTGAGACTGGTTGTTTGTGCTTGCCAATATGGATTAGCAGACAATCTTGAAACATTATAATGAACATATTTTAAAATATAATCTTGATTGATGATGTTCTACTATGTTGTAATGTTTCTAATGGCATATGACTTTAATTTAATTATCTTGTCATTCATAATGCCATGAAAAGAATATTAAAAAGCACTAACTGAAACCAGTATATTACATGAACTTATTTAAAATTAACCTTGAAAATTCATTAACATTTTTTAGTCAATGATAGTTTTAAAGTAGAAGCCCAGAATTTATCCCTAGCATAGGTGTGGACTTTGGGAGCCCATTCCATATAGAGGAATACTCCCTGAGCCAAGACACATGGGCGTGGGCCTAGGCCCTATCCCAAAGGATACAAAAGACTCTGATGACACCCTATGGAAGACCTCACCATCCAGGTGGAGCAGAAAAGATATGTGACAGATAAGGTTTTAGTTGGGGGTGGGTAGGGGAGGACGGGTGGGAGAAGGGAACTGGGATTGTCATGTAAGACAATCCTGTTTCTAATTCAAATAAAAAAAGTTGTAAAAAAATAGACACAAAATGCAAAACTATGGTAAAACTGAGGGAAAACATGATCTAAATGGAAATCAATTCCAGGTATTTTCTTAAAGCTCTGTGATTATCCTTGGAGGATCCAGTTTCACATAGTGTGATTTTTCATGGCAAGCAAAAACTGAAACTTAGTTAAATTTCACAGAACACATTGAAATGGCCACTTGGGATGCAAGTACCCAAGGAGAAATCCAATGGGTAATACAGAGATAGAGGGCTTTTTGGAGTGGATCACTCAAGGAATCTTGAGATGTTTCAGAAAGAATGAGACTGACTACAGGGACATGAAATTACCCTTGTTTCAATGACCTTTTATACTGTGTCCATGTCCCAAGCTGTTTCAATCATTTTTCTGTCATCCATTATAAAGCTATTCTTTTAGAAAATTACCATGAAACCTGACAGCTGTTTTCTAGGTAAGTCTTCAATAGTTGAGCATTATACAAAACTGAAACAACAGAGACTAAACTCCTTTCTTAAACATAAAATCTTCTTGTAATATTAAGTAATGCAAAAGTATCTGCCCATCAAACTGATTCTAAGAGAAATAATATCAAATATTAAACATTATCCATTGCTGTTTTTTAAATAGTTGCCAGTGGTCTAAGGCAATTATCATGGTTTCAAATAACTGAATCTTTAAAGTTAAATAACTAATCAACAATACTGCAGTTAGCTTCAATATCAACTTGACATAACTTATTCATCTGAGAGTGTTTTCAATTGAGGCATTGCCCAGATCAGCATGACTTAGGGGTATGTAGGAGAGTGGAGTTGTCTTCATTGTTGACTGATAGAAGAATTGCTTTGCCTACTATGGCCAGCACCATCCCAGGGCAGGAGGTCCTAGGCTGCATAACAGATCTAGATGAGTATAAGCCTTTTTTAATTTATTTAAATTCTTTAATTACTACTCACATTTATATATCCATCCCCCCATTCCCTCGTCCCCCATCATCCCATGTTCCCCACCAACCCCCCAACCCATTCCCCAACCCCCTCCATAGGGGACCTTCAATGACCATCATATCATTCAGATTAGGGCCTAGGCCCCCCTTGCTTTATCTGGGCTGCAGTACTATCCCTCCATAGGGAATGGGCTCATAAAGTACATTTGTGCTCTATGGATGAACAGTGGCTCCACTGTTAGAGGTCCCATAGACTGCCTTGGCCTCCTAGCTGGCACCCACATTCAGAGGGCATGGTTTGGTCCAATGCTGTTTCCCCAAATTTATGACTCCATGCTCTTAGTAGGTCAGGTCAACTGTTTCTGCGGGTTTCTCTAGCACCATCTTTGCTCCTTTGCTCATCCCTCCCGCCTTTTCACAACGGGATTCAAAGAGTATGGTTCAGTGCTTAGCTGTGGGTACCTGTCTCTGCTTCGATCAGATACAGGATGAAGGCTCTAGGTGTGGTAACCAAGTTAGATATCATTCTCATTATAGGGGAAGGGCATCAATGGCATCCTCTCCACCACTGCCTAGATTCTTAGTTGGGGTCATCCCTGTGAATCCCCTAACATTTCCCCTATGCCAGACCTCTCTCCAAACCTATACTGTCTCTCTCTATCAAGGCAATTCCTTTCCTGCCCTCCTCTATTCCTTCCCTGTCTCAGTCCTCTTGTTCTCCTCTCTACTCCCTTTTCCCCCTCCCATCTCCTTCCTCCCCCCCCCCAGTGCTCCTGTTTTGCTCAGAGGTTCTTGTCCACCTCCCTTTCTTCATGGGACTGTCTCTCACTCCCTCTCTCTCTCCCTCCTGGCAGGGACTTTGCAGCTGCCTGTCCATGCTCTGGGCTGCTGTCCCTGGCTGGCTTCTTGGAACACTGGGTCTCTGTCTCTCTGTCTCTGACTGTCTCTGCATCTCTCCCAATGACTCTCCCTCCACCAAAATGCCAAACAATGTAATTAAAAAGTAGAGTGCAGAACTAAATAGAAAATTCTCAACATAGGAATCTAAAATGGCTGAAAGACACTTAAGAAAGTGCTCAACATCCTTAGCCATCAGGGAAATGCAACTCAAAACCACTTTGAGATACCATCTTACACCTTTCAGAATGACTAAAATCAATAGCACCAATGACAGTCTATGCTGGAGAGGATGTGGAGAAAGAGGAACACTTCTCTATTGTTGGTGGGAGTGCAGACTTGTACAAACACTTTGGAAATCAGTATGGTAGTTTCTCAGGAAAAATTGGAATCAGTCTACCTCAAGACCCAGAAATTCCTCTCTTGAGCATATACCCAAAGAATGCAATTCATACAACAAGGACATATGTTCAACTATGTTCATAGCATTGTTTGTTATAGTCAGAACCTAGAAGAAACCTAAATGCCCCTCAACTGAAGAATGGATAGAAAAAATGGGGTGCATTTACACAATGGAGTACTACTCAGTGGAAAAAATAATGGAATGTTCAGGCAAATGGATGGAACTAGAAGATACTATCTTGAGCGAGGTTACCCAGTCACAAAAAGACAAACATGGTATGTATTCACTAATATATGGATATTAGACATAGAGCAAAGGATTACCTCCCTAAAATTCACAATGCCAGCAGAGCTAGGAAACAAGGAGGAACCCAAGAGAAGAAGCCATGGTCTCCCAAAGAAGGGAGAGTGACAAGAACCCTTGAGAAAAATGGGAGCAAGGGGGGATAGAGGAGGGAGTGGGAAAGGGAGATGGCAAAAATGGGAGAGGGGGCAACAGGAGTGAACAGGATGACTGAGACAGAGAAGGAATAGAGGAGGGAAAAAAGGGAAATACTGTGATAGATGGAGCCAGTAAAGTTTGGAGAGAAGTTTGGCACAGGGGAAATGTTAGGGGAACCACAGGAATGACCCCAACTAAAAGTCCTGAGGTCCAGAGGTTGCCTTAGATGCCCTTCCCCTATAATGAGATTGATGAATACTTTGGTTAACATTCCTAGAGCTTTCACCCAGTAGCTCATCGGGGCAGAAACAGGCACCCACAGCTGAACACTGAGCCATACTCCTGGAATCCAGTTACGGAGAGAGAGGAGAGATGAACAAAGGGGCCAAGATGGTGCTGGATAAACATGAAGAAACAGTTGATCTGACCTAGTGAGAGCACAGAGACCATAGTCGTGAAGCTGGGGAACCATTACTGAACCTAACCAAGCCCTCTGAATGTGGGTGCCAGCTAGGAAGCCAGGAAAGTCTATGGGACCTCTAACAGTGGTCCCAGAGCACAAATGGACTTTGTGAGCCCATTCTCAATGGAGGTATACTATTGCAGCCCAGATATAGGAAGGAGGGCCTGGGCTCTCTCCCAAATGATGTGATGGACTTTGATGGTCTCCGTGGTGGGCCTCACTATCCCTGGAGAAGAGTGAGTGGTGGGTAGGGGGATGAGTTGGGAGCATGATAGGATGGGAGGGACAGGGAATGGGGGATGATTATGTAAATAGAGTGCTTCTAGTATAAATTTTAAAAATGTAAAAAAAAAATCTTATTTTACATACCAATAAATTTCCCTCTTCCTCTCATCCTAGCACTCCACCATCATCTTCCCATCTCACAACCTTCCACACCTCAGAGAGGTTGAGGATTATTTTAATAAGAAATAACTCCAGTAAAATCAAACAAGTAAAGTGAATTTCCAGCAAAAATAAAAAAAATGTGTTCACATGTATGTATGTGTCTCATGCTTAAAAAGCAAAAACTTGAGTATCATATCTTAACAATATTTAAATTTTCTATTTACCACTATGTCATGTATACAATATACATATTGTATACAATATACAGTAGGTATCTCAATCTGTGGAATGACCACTCTCAGTGAAACGGAATTTGTATGATTTAGAAATTCTCTTCTGGTCCAACTCAAGTCACTGTATTCACATGGAGATTTCATTGTCACTCACATATTTAACATGTACTTTGTTTTCCATCCTATGAGGTATACCCCATCATTCCCTGCACTCTGGTAACCCTTCTACATGCAATCATTTATCATCACTTGAGTCACATGGATGTGCCATTCTTCCTTAAATGGACTGTGACTCAGTTGGCAAAGAATGATATCCCCTGAGGCTCCTCATTTCTCAAAAAAAAAAAAAAACTGACATAAAACATATCTACTCAAGGTGGACTCACTCACTGACTGCCTTCAGAAAATAAGTGACACATAATTTAAAGCTACAAAAGTAGCAAAGACTAATGGCTTGTTTGGTCATCATCATCAGAACTTAGTTTTACCAAAGTATCACAAGTTGATGCTAGGAAGCAAATCTCTGTAAAATAATCTTGTTTTCATAAGCATGTTATTCCCTAGTCTCAAACATTGTATGTTTTCCAAAGAAAAGAGTATAACGCTACAAAGCTTTCCCTCATAAGGAAGGCACCACTACTCCACCTCCTGTAGATACTTTCAGAATGAGTAAGTGATAACATACAGCTCTCCAACAATGGAGAGCAATTTTTCTAGGGAAAAAATTTTCCCCACCTCCTCACCTGACAGAAGAAGATATTGGAAGTTCCAAAACAATATTTCCTTAGAAACCTCCGGGAAAACACAAGACTGAGATGGTTTTTGCCATACAAGGAAGCTGTGGTTTCCATGGTTTCTGCTGTGGGACACTAATAAAAGCTTGCAATTGCATAACTGGCTTTAGTTGACCAGACTTCCTCTTCCTGGGATATAACAAGGCCTATTACCTCAGATAATAAACAATTACTTACAACATAAATTTATCATAATTTTGAACTGCCAGGTTTCAAGGTCTCAGGTAACAAGAGATATTATTATAATCCATAGTAATTCAAAGTTCATGAATTATTCCCCAGAATTCAGTAGAGGTTCAATTTATTGTTGGTCAGTTTTTCAAATATTTCTTTTGAAAATAGAAATGATTATTATTAGAACACAATATTGTACAATGTTAACCTAAAACAAAATCATTGTCAAAACATTATATGCACATGTATGTATATATCAAATGAAAAATTAAAAAGTTATATTTTGCAATGAAACATGGAAGAGACACCATAAATAAGTACACCAAAAAAGGAAAATTTGTGTTTTATATTTTGGTTTCGACCAACTCATTGGTAAAGGAAAAAAATAAAACGTGAAATGCTGATAGTTTGAAGAAGGGAAAACCACAAAGGCATGGAGTTGGGCTACTCTACTGAATACTTAATCAGCCTGTAAATAGTTAGATGGACTCACTTCACCCATGAGGCTTCACCTCTGGCTTGTTAGCAGACTGTTTGCTTTATGGTAGACAAATTGGCATGGTGCTTTCTCAGTCCTTGAACTAAGTAAAGTTTCTATAGCTTTAAATTACTATTTTGAATTTTACTATATTTTCTTGGGAATATATTATAGCATTGTGATGTTGAGTATAGAATAGAAAGCTGCTGACCATGAGATTTTGTAATCAAACCAGTTTGTAACCATCAGCCTAATTCCTTCTTTTCCTTTATATCTCACTAAACCCAATCAAACAATGGTATTATTTTATAGTGTCAGTTTGGAATACTTATAATAGACTAAAATAAATATTAAGAGTGAGATTTAGTCCCCCATATGCCTGTCTTAAGAATAATAGAAATGCTTCTTTCTTTTAGTTATTTAAATATATATGATGGAATTAGTATGTTCTTTCTCATTTTACTTTAATATTCCCCCTAGATCTGACATGAATAATCAATATATAACTTATATAAGTACGGGAGAAACAAAAGTAGTGGAAAGAACTAAAATATGTCAAGAACAGTTTTTAATCATTTTACAATTGTATAAAATTATATATAAATATATGTCAGCATGTGACATGTGTAAATTTTAATCAAAAAAGTAACAAAAACAAGATGAATTTAAATGTAAGCTGTTCAAAAGGTAATGAATCAAAGGCTTTTTCTAAAGCCTACTGTTCAATTAAAAGCTCAATGTCAATCTTTTGAGAATGTCCTATCCTCTGCCCCTTGATAACTGGGTGTTGGTCATTTTAGACTCACCAGATATTACTGCTTACAGTGTAATACCAAAGTAAGTAATCAAAATCCTAATTGTGTAAAAGGATCAGGCATCCCTGGTTTTAAAATTCTGTTAATCTGCTACACAACTTCAAGTCTGTGTGCCAAAATTGGCTCCCATAATTTGGTACTGCTTTTCCCCAAGATGTATTATGCTCTGCTAATTATTGATCTGATCTCAGCCATCATAAAGTACATGCAGCTGGAAATTCTAAAACATCTAGTTCTACTCCTCCTCCAGTTCCCAAAGACTCTACCCATGTGGCATCATTCTAATTGCTCCCTGGCCTTCATCTCCATAAATATTAGTTTAATCTCCTGTTATACAAATTAACACAATGTTATTGTCTCAGTGTCAGAGTTTCAGAATGCTGAGATTCAATAGAATCCAAAGAACTTTCTCAATATGCCCAGACAGAGAAAAGAAACAATTCCATTTCATAGTTAAGAACAATAGGAACAAAAAACAATAGAAAACTATTTTCTCAGTAAATTCTGTGTCCACAGGAAATTTCACATCTTTAACTATCTTAGCTTTCTGAAAAAGACTTCTACAATTTCATCATATATTAACATTGTTTGTAGACCATAGAAATTTAGTATGAAACTTAAAACTGAATAAAATGACAGTTGGCATAAATTCTGGAATTAATTAGGTTAAACATCTTTGAAATTTAGAGTGACTTAGAGACAGCACTTGCATATTTTCCAGTGTGGATGTGGATATGTCTAATTTCCTAACACATTCTTAATTGAATCACAAAATGAGAAGTTGTGAAAGTCATTCATTTCAGAACAGAAAGATTTACCTCATTACTTCAAATATTATATAGCATTATAGCTCAATTTAATATATGTTTCTGTACTTCATTTATAAAGTAGAAATTACTACATGTTTTGATTAAGTTATTGGATTATGAGATAATAATAAGAGTTTAAAAAACGTTTCTTCAGCAGACAAGCCTCAGTAAAATCTAGTAAGTATAAGGCTAAAGTGATGGCCCCAAAATGTACTCTTCTTTTGAAGAACCAGAACTCATAACTCAGAAACAATGATGGGCAGCTCAGAGAAACAGAAATATCTAGTTTCACGGTGTTCAAAATGTCTTGCCTTTGTGAGAACCTTCAATACACATACAAGACACACACACACACACACACACACACACACACACACACACACACTCGAAATTTAAAAATGTTTTTAAAAACATGAATACTTAAAGTTTAAGAATGAAACTCAATGGGAAAAAATGCATATAGTGCCCTGAGTTCAATTCCCATCTTGGGGGCATGGAGGACGAGGAGGAGGGAAGAAGGAAGGAAGAGGAGTGGGAGGAGAGTTTGGAAGGTAGGAAGGAAAGGAGGATAAAAGGACACAAGGAAGGGTGGATCAAGACTGAAGAATCCATGTGAAGAACAACAGTATACATGAAAACACACACTCTTCAAGTATTAATTTGGCGTGGGGGTTAGAGACCTTGGTATTTTATATTTTTCTTATTTCTGAGAATCAATGGACCAATTATCTAGGGAACACTTAGTAGTGTAAAAGTTCTGTGATATTGAGTAGAGAGAAGACATTTCTATCTCCCATGTATTGAAAATCATGATGGATTTAGTCTCTGAAGAGAGAGGAAAGATGATCTGACAAACTGGAAGGTTAATCCTCAGTGTTTTCAGCAGTATAGCTTTGCTCTTTTCTTTTGTGAGCCTTATTCTTGTCTTGCTTCTTCCATCTGTTTAAAGCTTTTGTGTCTAAGACAGAAGGAGTGAATAGTAATTTTTTCCTTCCTTTCCTTTTGTGAAGGAGATAATGATATGTTGTTTTATTCCTGGCTTCTTTTAATAACTCAGTGAAGTGTCATGCTCCCTATGTATTGATAGTTATTAATCAGAAAAAATCGTGCATGAAATTAGGGTTTCACTTAGAGACTGGATACAATATTTCAAAACAATTTAGAATTATTAACGATAATCAATGAGTGATTGATTTTAACTATATCCCAAGGGTTCAGTTAAGACTGTTGATTAAAATGATTTGTGAAATCTTCAGCCATGACTATGCAGTTGTTACTTTAAACTTGACATATTAGCTTTACATAAGTCAGTCTCATTAAAAGATTTAGTGCAAAGACTAGTAATAGGTAATAAGATCCATTGGTTATGTTCCTTCTAAATAGCCTACATTTGTGTTAGTGAATAACCTCTACCTATAATTTGCTACTTAGACTTCTATATTCTTCCAGAGATTCTGGCTAAAGAACTTAGTAAGAAAATTTGATGAAATTTGTATGTATATGATTCTTTACAGGATCATATTTCTTTTTCTATAATACAACCACATCGCTGAAAAAAATGACACTAATACAAGATTTTAATTTATTTCTCTTGGCTTATAAAATTAATTCAGTGTGTTCCAGTCAATTGTCCATTCAAATCATAGATATTATGAATGTGCAACACATTTCTTTCCTTACATTTATTGTTTTTAATCTACAATTGTTTGGAAAGGGATAATAAATCATTAGGGTTCCATATAAAATAAAAATAAATACAACTTGAGTAAAGATTGCTGATTCACGCAATAAACAGATGCATGTACCCTAATGCTTTAGGCTTCTGAAATGTGTTTGGAAGCCATGCCATATTTTTCTATCTTTCATATTCCAAGAGTCATTGCAGAAAACAGAGACGTTCACAGATGGCTGAATTTTAAAGTTTAAGAAATCTATGAAGCAGTATTGCATGCTATAAATGTTGTGTGGCATCACAAGTGTCTAGAGTGGAAGTTTTCCATATTTAAACTCTCTTAGAAAAATAGAGACTTCCCATAAAACTTTCAAGCTTAAAACAGACAGGTTTCCCATTGCATTGTTCCCATTGTTGAGATAATCCAAAAGTACACAAAGAAATGAGTTTCACTGTTTCCTAAGAACCGTGAGAAAAACATGCTTAAGCTTATTTTAGAATAAATATAGTACCTTCATATAGGAATCAAATTTGTATAACTATAATTCAGACAAAAGCTCATGCATTATAGTTTATTCCTGAGAGATATAAGTAGGCAGCTTTGGTCAAGACATACACTGTTTTCTCCTGAAAATATTCTTCCATTTTATACATGCGATTTTAGTTTGTTACATTTTCAAATATTTTACATATTTAATGATAATTTATGTTTAATTATAATTTTTAAGAAGATCATAAGTTAATAATCATACATATTTAGACTTTGAATTATTTTGACAATTTTATTAACCTAAAACATCATTCAAAATGCAATTGACCTTTAGCTCTTTCAGCAACTCAACCCATGTGTTATAATGATGCATTTTACCCTAAGTCCCCTTCTTTTGTGAAGATGTTCCATAAACTGAGAAATATAAGAAAATTCAGATTATGCAGCCAATATGTATTCCAACAAGCATTTGTGAGGAATTGCATATATCCATGTGTGAACACTAGAAAAGCAATATGTGCTTCTGTTCTGTGACTATTTGCAACCCCCTTAGTTAAACAAAAATAAAGTGCTTTGCCAAGCAGGCTCTGGAACTGACATCAATTGTGTTAGACTGCAAATATTCATGTGTGTGCTGGAGCGTTTGTGTGTGTGTGTGTGTGTGTGTGTGTGTGTGTGTGTGTGTGTGTGTGTGTGTTGAATTGTGTTATTCACTAAAACTGTGAAGAAAATTAAAGACAAAATGTTAATAGAAAAACTATTCACCCTCATAGAACTTTGTCATGGCTTACTTGATGGGAGCAGGGGGTTTTGAGAATGGTGACCACGTTTCTTTTTCTTATTTTAAGTATTTTACCCTCAAGACTGAGTGGGGAAACAGTCAGGTGAACACAGCTGATTTTCCTTAGCAAGTAAAGAGTAAAAGAAAATAAAGAATCAGAGAGGAAACAGAGGACATAGCAAGGAGGAAAAGGAAGATAATTAGTGATTTCCCTAATTTAGCTATTTTCAGAGAATAAAAATTGAGCCAGACATTTTCAGATATTACTGTAGTCTGTTTGACAGGATCCTAGGCTCATGGGGATCTGGGGCCATTATTTTACAACTTGCTGTAAGATAGCTACATTTCTGCTGAAGTGTTCTACTTCTCATAGGCACAAAGCTAAATCCCTCAGCTTGATCAGCTCTCCTCAGGTATCAAGCCTTTAATCTGGTTAACTGGCGAAAGCCTTATCAAGCCCAAGCCTTGTGGGTCAGTTCCCCTGATTTAAGTTGCTGGCCTTATCTGCCCTCTTAGAACAAGAAAAATCTCTCTGGGTTTAACTTCTGTATTTAAGAGTAAGAATAAAATTCTGCCCTCCATACTTGTATAAGCCTGGAAAAAAAAAAAAACTCAAAGAGACCAATGTGGTCAGCATGTATATAAGTGTGTATTAGTATATAGACATAATTAAATACAGATATAAAATATACATATATGGCTAGCACTGGTCTTGAGATTTTTGAAAATGTATAATTGTTAGATCTATAGAAACCATTTGGTTTGCTGGTGTCCAGGACAGCTTTTAAAGCTCACTAGTACATCACAGAAGTTATATTTAACAAAAGAAAATAAAGGGGCTCGAAGAAAGGAAAGAGCCTTTTCATGGCCAGACAGAAATATGAGCAGAATCATGTCAAAGAGCATGCTTCCTCCAGACTTCCTTTCTGCTTACCGTCCTGCTGCACCTCAATGAGCATCAAAGCCAGAGTCCAGGAGGCTCACACAATGAGGGGGAGCAGAAACCCTAATTTGGAGCAGTGTTTAAGAGGTTCCTAACAGCTCAAAATCAACCAAACCTTTTCCAAATGTCAATTTTCTTTCACCCTGGGTACTTTAACTAGTAACAACAGGTTAAGTTCAATCTTATCTTTAAAATCTTGTGCAGATTACCATGATGCAGAGGCAAAATGAAAAAAAAAATTAGACTAACCACATTCTCCAGAATCTATGGAGAAGGAAGAGAAGATTAGAAGGTGTGACTTCCTTAACATTAGCTGATACTAATCTGAGGAGAAGTATCATGGAGAGGTGTGGAGAGAACAATTAAGAGAATGGTTTATCAGCAGCTAATAGAAATGGACTACATTCATTGAGAGCTTCTGACATCCCCAAGAAATGGGGCTTTAAGAATGTTAAATATTCCTTCTCAAGTACAAACTTGGAAGAACACAATTACCTCCCACAGCAAAGTTTGCTAAGCAATCCAAGCTATTGCAGTCATCACATGACTGCTAAATGGTATGGATATGGAGAGTACACTCAGCCCCATTTAAAGGGTGTGTGTGTGTGTGTGTCTGTGTGTGTGTGTGTGTGTGTGTGTGTGTGTGTGTGTACCTGAACATCTATTGGAAAAATGTGCTTTAGGGGAATATTTTTCAAAATGTATAATGTGAATTAATTGATAGTTTGAAATATGAGGATTTACTTAGGTTTTAGAGCACTTGCCTCACATGTGAGTGGGGTGATTTAATAAATAAGCACCACAAAACACTACTCCCAACACATACATGCGGCGTCCACCCTTGACCAGCAAGAAAGACGCCACACCGAGGAATCTTCTTCAACACAGTTTAATCGGGAACCTCTTTGCTTTGTACAGTGTATAATGGCAGCGGCGGCCCCGGGTCGAGGGAGATGGGGCCTGATATATATCTACATCTACCAATCACCTACACCCTACATGGCACGACAGGATAGGTTGTCTCCAAGCAGAATTAAGAGGATACATGACCTTTACCAAATTTGGAGTTGTTTACCACAGAGAGCGCTCGCCTCGGGCTGGCGGAGGGTGGAAACCGGCGCCATCTTTTGGGTGCGGTATTCTGCAGCTCCCTACACATACACACA